>NW_027661893.1:45977-48477 GCF_963422515.1 Blennius ocellaris
ACACACACGGTGTGCTGTAACATCTTTCTCCATAAACAAAAGCTTCCAATGTCCTGATTTCTTTGCATTATACAACAGTACAACAGGCATTTTATTCATTTATCATCCAGAGCTGCACATGCAATGAGGCACGCGCACACACACAACACACACACACACACACACACACACACACACACACACACACACACACACACACACACACACACACACACACACACACACACACACTATTCCCCTGCCTGGTGAGTGAGTCGGTCCCTTCCTGCACAGTAAACACAGCATTTCCATTAGATTGCTGGGAAGTGTGTTCAGTGCTCTGTGACTCAGACACTTGCAGCACTGTGACTGCGTGTGTGGCGTGTGTGCGTGTGTGTCTGTGTGTGTGTGTGTGTGTGTGTGTGTGTGTGTGTGTGTGTGTGTGTGTGTGTCTCCAGCTCAGCTGCTGCTCTCTCTAACACCGAGCCTCGGTAGCATAGCGTGGCCTCTGGTTGTGCCTCTTCACAGGAGCTGCAGCGGCTTCCCAAAGTGTCGGGGCGACCTGGGGGGGGGGGGGCTGAGGGGGGGGTCGATAGCCGGGGCGACCGGGGGGCGATAGCCGGGGCGCCTGCTTCTCAGGAATTAGGGGGCAAATAGCTTTTTGTAACAGTCCTTGCTTTCAGCCAGGGTTGCACACACACACACGCACGCACACACACACACACACACACACACACACACACACACACACACACACACACACACACACACACACACACACACACACACACACACACACACACACGCACTGCCGCTCGTTCCCACAAGCCTACCCCCCCATGATAATTTCTGTTATTTGCACACACAGAGGCAGATGAATATGTAAATAACCTGTGAGGGGAGGGGGGGGGGGGGGGTGAGGAGGGGGGGGGGGGGGGTGAGGAAGGGGGGGGGGTTGGATCCCCTGTGCAGGAAAAGGAATATGTTAATGACTGATGCAGGGGATGAGTGTTAATCACAAGTGTAGGGTGTATAAATGTGTTCAGCAATAGTGTGTGGTCTATGCAAATTGAATAAATGTGTGTGTGTGTGTGGGGGGGGGGGGGGGGGGGGGGCACGAGTTGCATGATTCACCAGAAAATATACGTACTAACGTAGAAAGCGGGGGGAGGAAGTGTCTTGCAGGCTCACAGACGGGTCCACACTGTCTGTGCAGAACTGGAAAGTCAAACGGAGACGAGGGCTGTCGCAGCGGCAACAGTTGCCATGGCGATGGCAGGATGCAGAGGATTGGGGGGGGAGGGGGGGGGGGAGCATGGTGGGACGCCGGTACGACGCTCAGCGGGGGTCTTGCAACCTTGACTCTGCTTTTGTCCCCCGAAAGACGATCATAAACTCTCATTCTAGTTTGTTTCCATTGGATCTATAGAGATAAACTGACGCATCAATGCAGACTTAAACATTTGTTCGATTAAATCCTAGACGTCAAACACATTTTAGTTCGGGTCACATACAGCCCAGTTTCACGTCCAGTGGGCCGGACGGGGTAAACAGTGCCGTGATAACCTTTACATTTGGTGTAAAATACAGTGAAACGTCCAAAACACGAATCGTTGCATCGTGCATGTCGCTCACTTTCATCGCAGCGACATAAATATCTCCGTTCGGCTCTCAGTGTGTTGAAATTTAACAAAATACGTGTGTTTACTTTGCAATTTTAACAATTTGTTTGGTGGTTTACTCCGGATTGGAGCGTCGTAACGTAAATCTAGTGAGAAACCAGCGGCAGTAGGAAGTGCAGTGGCCGAGGGGAAACGATGGCTTTGACTTCTAAATTCATCTTTTAGTTAAAAAAACAAACAGAGAAGTTTCACGTTTACACGGCAAGGATTTGAAAACGACGTCCACCTAAATGAAACTGGCAGAAACGTTGAAAAATGACCTTCTTGATAAAAATTCCTAAGCATGAATAATTGATTTTGGAGTGTTGTGGTTGTAGGGTGCAACCAGGGTGCAGTTCGACGAGCAACCAGAGGGGGCGGTGTTTGTTAGTGTTTTTCCCACTGGTTCTTTTTATATTGTGACACATTTGTAGAACCGAATCATAAAATAGATTTTGGGGCAAAACCTGTATTGCAGATAATGTTTTTAATAAATCCTGTATGTTTACGGTTTTGTATTTTTTTTCAGGTGGCGCCAAGTCAAAATGCTAATATCCTGCATAAATTGTGCAAAATGTTAAGCTCAAGCAAACAGATCGCTGCTTTTATGGTGCTTTGGACCTGATAATGATAATTATTTGCTCTCCGTGGAGAATTGATCCGCCACAAGGCGACGCCATGGAGATGAATGTGTTCGTCAATAAATAAATGTGCAGGAATCAAATAAATATGAGATATCGTCACATAATCAAAGCTTTGGTGGGAACAAGTGTGATTCATAAGAGAAGGAACATTGCAGAACTTGTCTCATAATTAAAAAGCAAATAAAACTGTGTTGGAAAGAGAAAACGTGTCGACAG
>NW_027661893.1:53477-75848 GCF_963422515.1 Blennius ocellaris
CATCAGCCACAGCTTGCGAAGAGACACCAGGCCTTGAAAGGAACCGGGACGGATGATCTCCAGCCGGTTCCCCGACAGCTCCAACTCCTCCAAACGAACAAGGGCCGTCAGTTTGGGAATGTCTTTCAGTCCACACATGCCCAGGTTCAGGTACCGCAGGTTGATGAGGCCCACGAAGGCGGCGTCCGAGATGAAATCCAGCTTCTTGAGCTCCCCCAGGTCCAGGCGACGTAGCGACGGCACGCGGTGGAAGGCATAGCCCGGCAGAGTCTCGATGGGGTTGTTGCGCAGCCACAGCTCCCGCAGTTTGCTGAGGTACTCGAAGGCGTGAGATGGCACCAGTGTGAGGCGGTTGTCGAACAGCTCCAGCGTGTTGAGGTTGGGGAGGCCATTGAACGCTCCAACCTCGATCTGGCGTATCTGATTCTTGGAGAGTTGGAGGATCTCGAGATGCCTCAAGTGCTTGAAAGTGTCTGACTTGATAACCTGAAAGGACAAAGAGACACAATTACCATCAGGATCGCAGGAGAGTCGACGTGTTTGACGTGTCAGAGTGGATTGTGTGACCAGCAAAAAATATTAATATTGGTTTTGTTTCGCAGGATTTATCGTCACGAGCAGCACTCCTAATACCATTACGCCCAGAGATTGCACGGGCTCCCCTGGTACACACAGCTTTTCTCAGTTTCCTTCCTTCCGTCCAGAAAACATAAATCAGCATGAATGTTTGTCTCGGGTTTTGTTTCGTGTCCAGGATGTACTCGGCCTTTTGCCCAATGTCAGAAGCAATTTACTCCAATTTCCTTTTCACCCAAGTCGAATCAGGCCGTATTGAAGATGAATAGATGGATGTGTGTACGAAGGTATAGTGATGAGGGCCAGCATGGTGGTGAGGTGGTTAGTCTCTTGTCTCTTAAACAGGTGGGTTGGTTCGTCCCACAATATGAAGTTGTCTTTATATGTGGTCTTCCCTGCAGTAAACTGGTCACCGGTCCACCCTGTTCCCGTCGGCAGGTTTCAGCTTCCTGGGATCCCAAGGTGGATCAATGGTTATTGAAAATGGGGGGGGGGGAAAAATGCTATGATGTGAAATCCAAATTTTCCAAAAAACGTATGTCTGTTTCTGTCGTACGAGCAAATCTAAAACGCGATGAAATAAAAATTCCACTGTCAAACATTATTACTTAATCAGGAATCGGATCAAAGAGCTTTCCTGGAGCTTCCAGTTCGATTCACTTTGATTCATTATAGAATAGTGAACGACGTTGAGCCCTCAACAGATGTGTGCCTCTAATTGTGACGTTTTAGTTTTCAAATTGATCTGATTTGTACGACATTATTAAACCATGTGAGGAAAGAAAACATTGTCACTGAGGGCATGAATTAATGTTTAAATAAACCCATAAGAGGATCAATAATTAACGTCCCCGCTCGTGATGATGAAAGCTGCCACTTCTACTACGTCCACTGGTCCTGCCGGCTCCCCGCCACTACAGACGGCAGCACTGACGTCCTGACTGACGTCACGGTGAGGTCACGGTGAGGTCACGGTGAGGTCACGGTGAGGTCACGGTGAGGTCACGGTGAGGTCACGGTGAGGTCACGGTGAGGTCAATGTTTAATGTTTAGCAGCTTCCCCTCAGGTTAGCTTGACCAATAGAATTGACAATTAGAAACTTTGCAGAATGTAATCCACAACCCAGCACTGGTTCTATATATATATCTATATCTATATATCTATATATCTATATATCTAATAGTGGGGGATCAACGTGTTTTTAAGGGGTTGGGATGGAGGTGCAGGGTTCAGTATGGAGTTGATGTGTTTTCTAGACCAACACGGAATTGTGGGAATCTGCAGGTCATTGTAGCTGAAGGGAAGGAAGACGGGAAACAGAAACCGGACCTCATCGGGCCAGGAGTCGGTCCGGTCCGACCGGACCTCATCGGGCCAGGAGTCGGTCCGGTCCGACCGGACCTCATCGGGCCAGGACTCGGTCCGGTCCGACCGGACCTCATCGGGCCAGGAGTCGGTCCGGTCCGACCGGACCTCATCGGGCCAGGAGTCGGTCCGGTCCGACCGGACCTCATCGGGCCAGGAGTCGGTCCGGTCCGACCAGACCTCATCGGGCCAGGAGTCGGTCCGGTCCAACCGGACCTCATCGGACCTCATCGGGCCAGGAGTCGGTCCGGTCCAACCGGACCTCATCGGGCCAGGAGTCGGTCCGGTCCAACCGGACCTCATCGGGCCAGGAGTCGGTCCGGTCCAACCGGACCTCATCGGGCCAGACGTCAAAGACCTGCAGCTCCTGAACGACTAAAAGCCCCTTAAATGTCTGAGTGTTTGACGTTGGTGTGGCTGAAGCCCTGAGTGAGACTCCTGGAGTCAAACCATCGCCTCGTCTGTATGTGGAGAGGAAGCGAGAGAGTGGGGGGGGGGGGGGTGTTAAGAAGGGGGGGGGGGGGGGGCTGTCAAGGCTTTACTCTCAGGGAACTCAGTGGAGGAAAAAATAAGCCAGAGAATCTGGGATGCCTTCAGGTGTTAAAACATTTTTAGATTTTTAATCATTCCAGCGCGGCTGCAGGAGGCGACGAGCTCCGTCCAAACCTGGAGTCTAAAAACACAACTGCTGTTGTTATTTCTTGTTCTTTTTGTGTGTACGTCCCGTTTCTGCTCCGTCGGCGTCGGGCGACGTTTAACAGGATGTTCTCCTCCGTCCAGCGAGCGTCCGACATTATGAGAGCTGCACTGAACAGTTTTAACAATGTTTGGGCTTTTAATGTGAGACGAGTGGCGAGGAAGGGAAAATAAAAGAAGTAAAGAAATGATTTTTTTTAAAAAAACACACGGGACCAAAGAAATGCCCCCCCGACATGAAAACCGATCCGGCGAGGGAATCAGGCCGCTGAGCGCCGCGTCGACGGTCTGCGGTTAGAGGATCTTCCTCTGCAGCCGTAAAGCCACAAACGCCGTCGAGGGACTGCAGATGAATGGCTAATGCATACAAAAGGCAGCGGAGTATCATGGAAATACGCCTCGTTTTCAATTCACGGAACATTCCCTCAGCTCCGCCGGGGCTTAAGCGCCTTTTCCAGCCATCATCGCCGCCGACTTTCTCAGAAATAAATGTTTATTTAAAAGAAACCCTCAATCGACAAGTTAATCCCGAGAGCCACGGACGACATGTCAGAAAAGATGCATGAGCTCGTGGTAAAGACGTACAAGTATTGTAATTCGTGTGTCTGTCACATTTATTTTCAGACCAAGAACAAAGTTAAAATATAGATTATTATTCCTTCAGATTGAAGAGCGTATAGAGACACGCCTTCGCTGAGTTTCACTGAGAAATCTTGATTATTAAAGATTATTATTATTAAATTACAAGTGTTTTTATGTAAAAAAAAGGTACGATGGAGGAATTCACACATTAGCCAAGATTAGACATTTTACATTAAACTTCTGGAAAGTAAAAAGTTGTAAAAAGTTGAACAACTTTTGCTCAAAAGCTCAGAATTTGCCCAGAAGCACAAAGTCGGTCGACGACGACGTCACAACGTCTCTGCAAATGAAACCCAATTGATTTTTCTTCCGGCAAGAACAAAAAAAAACAACGCAATATGGAAGATGACCGTTCACAAATTCAACAGAAAATATCTTATATTAGTAAATAAAAGTCGTAAGGAAACACCCGAACAGGTTTTCATCGTCTTCTGAGACACAAAGATTCAATAATAAAACGTTTTTTCGCTCAAAGTCGATTAATTACAACAAACTCCTTCCAGGAATTCAATAACTGTTTTTCACACTTGTTTTTTTTTTTTATCACTCTGTGCAAATCTCTAAATCAGACTTTATTTGTTCTTATAGAAGTCCCCCCCCCCCCCCCCCCCCCCCCAGGTTCATCCAACACGTTTTCCTTACATCTAAAAATCAAACGCTTAAACAAACAAGCGACTATAATTACATATTCAAGCAGGAAAACTACATTCTAGTTGTGTAGAGATTAATATAGGGGGCAGCGCATGTTAGTGGTTTTATGCTGTGACGTCCTGAGTGCAAAATGTATTTTATTATTTACACTGAGAACATTGACGACTCTTATTAGATAATAAAACTACAAACAGAGGCCTTCAAATCATAAACTGAGGCCTTGCCCTTAAGTGCTTAGTGTGGAGGAATCACAAGTGTGTGTGTGTATCGATTGTAATACATACTCTGAAGAGAAAAATCCTCAATCTGTGATAGAAGACGTGTCTCTTCTATTATTAACAAGCTTCAAATAGAATAAAAAAAAAAAAATCAATAGCTTTATTAAGACGTGTCGATGGGCTGCATGTGCTGAACAGAAACCAGATGTTGAAAATGATGAATGTGTGTTTCCTCGCCGTGAGTCGCGCTGCGACGTGACCTCTGACCTCCGGTCAATTAGAATCTAATGGAAAAACAAGCAGCCGTCAAAAGAAATCAATAAGATCTTTCTAACTATGGTTAAACTCAAAAAGCAACATGACGGGACTCAGAAAGTCCCGTTGTAAAGAAAATGATCATCTTTTAGGTAATTCACATTATAAATGTGCTTCTGTTTGTGAACATAGGTTGGTTTTTTTTGTATGAATCTTTTATTTTGTTGTGATACCAAAAAAAATGGTTTCATCGCAAAATCAAATTTTATTGATAAGTCGTGCCGATGTGTGAGGAAGAGGAGGATGAATATGATATAACAACCTCCTTTGGTGGTTCAAAGCTATTAGCATTAGCAGTGGTATCTACATTAATGCATTTCAGATGCTTCGTTTTACCGGAAAGCTTTTATTTTGAAAGATAAACAATAGCTGTAGTCATAATAAAAATGACTGCTGGCGTCTTCTGTTCACTGCTGTTATTGCGATTAACATGTTGACTCGGGACTAACTTCGGTCCGATCCAGTATCGGGGGCCGGTCCGATCCAGTATCGGGGGCCGGTCCGATCCAGTATCGGGGGCCGGTCCGATCCAGTATCGGGATCTGGTTCCGATATTAATGCAATTCGCGAATCGTAAATTCCCGATCCAGCCTGCGAAGGTTTCTGATCCATGAAGCTTCTGCTGAAACGAGTCAACAGGTGTTCCTCTGCTCTGCTGCAAAACGTGGACTGGATTTCCTGAACGGAGGCGAGTCTCAATCAGAGGCGGAGTCACGGGTCAGGAAATCCGTTCCTCAGTTTGCAGCCAGCTTAGCATGCTAACGGAAGTGGCGCTATCCGTGCTAACCGACTTTTCATGACAACAAGTCGCCGTTTGGACGGATTTCACGCTCAAAACGCCACAAAGTATCGAGGTGAATGTTTGTAAAGACAGTTTATTAGAGACGATGACGTCACGTCGTCCTCGTGGAACTAAAATACTTTGTCCTCAAATCAACACTAATGATAATAATAGTATTGAAGCAAATGCAGCTCTGGTATCAGAATAATATCGGTATCGGCAGATACTCAAATTTGAGCGCAGTCCCTACAAAGAGTGGTACAATGTAGGGTCGTGAACGACGCAGCGACGTGACATCATTACAACAATAATGGACGAAGAATGTAGAATCGCGGCTGCAGGTCATGACGGCGGCTCAACTGGGAGCTTCCTGTACCTTTCACAGTAAAAGCCCACAGTTCCAGGAGGTTCATTGCAGACTTGTTGAGAGTGACGGAACATTCTAGTGAATTCCACAACAACTACAGGACATTAAAGACACACCATCACACTCATGGTTCTAACAATCCACATCTCCCACATTTATCTTCCATTTTAATAATGTGTAGCGATAAAGGAGCCGAGAGCTGCAATGCATTATGGGAGTTTCTGTTTGTGGTGTTTTAAATGTAATTATTGGGGGTTATGTTAGGTTTGTAGTGTTGCTAATAATTGTGTTTTTGTTGCTTAGTTCATGTAGTTTAGTTTATTAGTTGTAAGTCGTCAACCAGCAGTGAAGAAGGTTTAGTGTGTCGTGTCCTCCTGGCAGGGTCTTCCTGTGGGACTGTCAAAATAAAAGACTGATGTGTCGTGTCCTCCTGGCATGGTCTTCCTGTGGGACTGTCAAAATAAAATGTGTGTCTCTGGGTGTTGTGTTCAGTGGGAAACGGGACCAAATGGCTCTTTGAGCATTAAAGGTCGCCGACCCCTGGTCTAGATGAGTGACTAAATGAAGAAGGGGTGTGGCCTCTTCCTCACCTGTATGGAGTTCTCCTGCAGGTTGAGGTACCGCGTGTTGACGGAGATGCTCTCCGGAACCTCCTCCAGGTTCTGCCGGGTGCAGATGACCCGGCTGGCCTGGTTGGAGCAGGTGCAGAGGGAGGGGCAGGCGGAGGCGGCGCCCACCAGCTGGGGCCCGGCGAGGAGGAGGCGCGGCAGCAGCAGCTGGGCCAATAGGAGGAGGAAGGGGGAGGGGCCGGGGAGGCAGGTCAGCGTGGCGATGCGCATGGCAACTGGGACATGACCTTGCTCTTTACTCCGGAGGTCCAGGTGAGCTGACTCCACGCTGGTGGCTTCGCAGAACCGGTGCCGTCCTCCTCCTCCCCCCCCGCCGCCCCCCCCCCGCCCCCGTCCTCCCGCGGCGGCCGGTCTAAGTCCCGCCTCCTCGGAGACGCTCGCCGGTCCGCTGCCCGACTCGGTGCTCTCCTCGACTCGGTGCTCTCCCCGACTCGGTGCTCTCCCCGACTCGGTGCTCTCCCCGACTCGGTGCTCTCCCCGACTCGGTACTCTCCCCGACTCGGTGCTCTCCTCGACTCGGTGCTCTCCCCGACTCGGTGCTCTCCTCGACTCGGTACTCTCCCCGACTCGGTGCTCTCCTCGACTCGGTGCTCTCCCCGACTCGGTGCTCTCCCCGACTCGGTACTCTCCCCGACTCGGTGCTCTCCTCGACTCGGTGCTCTCCCCAACTCGGTGCTCTCTGTGCTCTCCCCGACTCGGTGCTCTCCTCGACTCGGTGCTCTCCCCAACTCGGTGCTCTCCTCAACTCGGTGCTCTCTGTTCTCTCCCCGACTTGGTGCTCTCCCCGACCCGGTGCTCTCTGTGCTCTCCCCGACTCTGTTCTCTCCCCGACTCGGTGCTCTCCCCGACTCGGTGCTCTCCCCTATTGTTTTGTCTTTAGCACAGAGAGGTGCTCACAAACAGATGTTGTGTTGCTCCCCTCTCCTCCTCGTCGTCTGGGGACGGGGTTTGAAGCGAGGCCCTTCCTCGTGTGAAGTCAGAGGAACCCGGGAGTCACTGTGCAGAAGAAAAGAGGCAGAGGAAGCCGATATTAGAGACGGAACACACGCTGCATCTTTTTGTGTTCGACAGCAGACAATGAACAAAGCGGAGGCTGCGGCTCCAGTAACACTGTCGCTGATCGCGGGGAGGGATTGTCAAAACGTCTGTGCAACCGCTCATATCAAATCCGGAATAATCCCCGAGCAGACATTTAGTCAGAAACGAAATCCAAGTGAAGCTGATTTCTGTCATTAGCGGCTCATCCCGGATGTGTGGAAATAGAGAAACATGCTAACAAGGACTGCCGCACGCTTCTGTAGCTGCAGGGACGCAAACACACACTTTTAAGAAGAGATGCAGTTTAAAAACATTGGATTGACCAAAACAGATAAACCAAGAAACTGCATTTTTCTTTTTCCAGTTGAATTGATGATTCAGTGAGTGAGGAGCTGATATTGAGGCTTTAATGTGTTTGACTGTATGCAGACGACACTGCCGTCTCTTTCTGTCCCTCCAAGACACCTGGACTCTGAAAACCCCCAAGAAACAACTAAATACTGTCTTTCAGCTAAATTATAACTTGAGGAGGAGTAACTGTCCTCGGGTTCATTTCAAAGTAGAGCTACTTTACAGTTACATTACTTTGGACAAACATACACTGTGAACAATTGATTGATATTGTGGAACTAAATGTGAAATGTCAGAATTTAACAAATGAAAAAGATGAATTAACAGCCACATACATACATATTAGTTCTAATAATATCAATAATCCCTTCTTGTTTTATACAATTACGTGACGCTGTAATTTAATAAAATCTGAAGTAAATTAAATTAGTTAATAAAAGATTTCTAAATTGTATAATAATAATAAAACCCCACAGTCCAAACATGAAATATAGATAAAATAATGTATATTTCAAATATCCTTATACTATTATTTGGCGCTATAAATAAATACATATATTGACAGATTGATATGCTGTTTAATCAGATCACTTCAGTGTCACTTTGGTCTTCTGAACAAAAACAGACCAATGATTTGTCCTGCATGAGCTTTAAAATCTAAATAATTACCTCAATTACTAAAAAAAAAAAAAGCGCTTTTAAACAAAGCAGCATTCTACGGCCTGATAATCTACTGAGGTTGTCGGGAATCACAGTTCAGGACAAAGCAGCTATGAATTTGTAAAGATTTGCAAATGTTGAAGAAAAGAACCAAACACTTGGTACATCGGGAAAAGATGTACCAAGATCGGGAAAAGTGGATTTTTCTGGAGGCTGAAGGTTGAGGCCGTGCCGTCGCCTCCATTTCTGCAGGATTGCTCAACTCTTCATTGAATTGCACGAAGGAAACAAATTCCGCGAGGTGCAAATAACGGAAATACGTCAGAGTGTTGTCAGTTTTACACCCACTTCCCTCCCCGAGAGGCCGTGTGCATAAAATAACAGTAGAAATAATCTACTAGCTCCTGTATGGCAGGAGGTCAGGGAGGCAGGAAGTCCATCACTGGTCCACAACTCGCCTTGCCTGCTTATCCACAACAAAAAAAACACTTTTTTTTTGTGACTTGCAGAGGTGAAGGGATGCATAAAGCAAACCGCATCAATACTAAACTCAACAGTTTGCATAATGAGAGTCATAAATAGGGTTTAACGATAGGACGCTTCCAAAAGCCATTTTTGATTTCAGGAAAAAGCAGCAACATCTCGACAATCGAGCTGAAACATGTGAGTTTCCTGAGGAACAGAACTACTCTTCTCACTACAGCCGCCACTGCGTCTCCATGACAACAAGACCAACAACATGTGACCGTATTTCTATTTCAAGTGGAAAAATGTGAAAAAACAAACACGTCTTGAAGGAATTCTGAAAAAAAAAACAACCAACCACTAATTATCATCACGATTTTAGTTTGTGACTATATGACCTGCTGAAGCGTACACACTCCGCAATCAAACACGCTGATCAGTTGTATTGGAAATATATTATATATTTATATATCAATAGACGGGAAGAACAGTGGAAATTTCACAAGAATTATAAAAGCTGCTTGTCTGGAAAGAAGAAAATACAAACGAAGAGACTCGAGGCCTCATGAACTCAACGGAACTGTCGACGTGGTAAAACTATTGTTTACGAATAAAATACAGGAGTAAAGTTGCACGTATGAAGGGACGAGAAAGATTCTTGAAGTTTCCGGGACATTTGGTGTCAAATCTGAGCAGCATTAATCACCGCCGCCTCATCTGTTCACGCTGATTATACCGAGGTATGACAATTAGTACGACCACGACGTGTTGACATCTGGACGTCTGGACGTGCTACGCTCACCGCCGCCGCATCAACCTGATCCGACCTCTGACCTCTGGAGGCCCAACAAGTCAAACGTCACATGTCAAACTGCAGATCTGGACAAATGTCAAAGTCTTTCATCCCTTTGATCCTTTTGCAAGAATTTGCCAGTCTATTCTGAAATGTACATATTAAAGGAAATCAGATATATTTGCAACAAAAACCCCAATCAGCTGTATCTGGATGTCGTATTTTTATTCAAGATTAAAACAATTTGTCATCATCCGGACATTTGTTTGCGTTGACGTGTCTAAAGTATCACTTCACATAAGTTGGGCTCGTCGTTTTATTGTGAAAGGCGTTGCGTCATGTGACCTCCACAGATTGCATTAATAAATTCTGACCATGGGCGGTTTTGAATGTCATTTTTTGCCAATCGAGTGTTTTCAGATCAGCCTGTCAGTTTTCATATTTATACTTTAAAAAAGAAATCCCATGGCGGCCGGATTAGATCCCGTGGCGGGGGCCGGTTCTGGCCCCCGGGCCACATGTTTGACACCCCCTGCATCAAAGCAGGCCTCAAACCCACTGCGTCGGGAAAACACTTCCACTTTTTGTTTTTCTGTGTGTTTGAGATCGGGAGGTGCGACTGAAATGCTCATTCCGTCTGTGCAGGAGCCTTGCGTCGTACGGTCCCGGGGGGGGCCGGGGATCTGTGGCGAATGCTGCAGTCTGCATTAACAGAGGGGCGGTGGAGTGGAGCCGCTGCCGCCCGGAGAGCCTCCGCTCCCCGCTGCAGCCGGTTTAGACCCCCGGTAACCTTAAATAAGGGCGTCTGGTTATTAATGCTGATGGCTGTAACGATGGGACTTTGACACGCAAACCCATTTGACACGCTGAGCATCCTCACTTGGCACGGTGAGAGAGGAGGATGGGGGGAGGAGGTGGGAGGGAGGGAGGGAGGGAGGGGAGAAGGAGAGAAGGATTATTAATCTGATAGATGACTGTATGGCTGCAGGCAGAGAAGGGAATTATCAACACTACAGTAATAGATGAATACTGAACAGCTGCAGAGAGCGGGCCAGGAGAAAGAGAGAGAGAGAGAGAGAGAAGAAAGAGATGGAGATGGAGACAGATGGAGGGAAGGTTGAGTGAAAGAGATGATGAGGGATAAAGACCTAGAGAGAGGTATAAATAGTGGGAAGAGCAGAAAAGAGATCAGTTGTAGGGGGAAAAAAGTAGAAGGGGGGAAGAGAAGAGGAGACATTAATATTAATAATCTCTCACTCAGTGAGAGAAAGAGAAGGAAGAGAGGAGGGAGGGAGGGAGGGAGGGAGGGAGGGAGGGAGGCTCAATAGAGAGATGAATATAAAGCAGACAGAGATGGAAGGAGGGGAACGACAACACAGAGGTGCATATAAAACACAGCAGTGGAGAGGAGGAGGAGGAGGCAAGGAGACCATACCGAGGGAGGAATGTGAAACAGGTGGAGGAGGAGGTGGAGGTGGAGGTGGAGGTGGAGGTGGGGGTGGGGGGAGCGGCATCGATCAGTAACATACAAGCACCAGTCCGGGGACATTAAAACACACCAGGACGCCACGCTGACTCGTCTCGGGGGACGAGTGGCGGCGGGACATCAACGACCACGGCAACCATCACAATCGTAACACCGGTGGCGACGACGCAATCAAGCACGGCGGCTCTTCATCTGCACCCCGACACGCCGACGGATGAAGAGGCACTCGGTGTTATTTTGGGACTTTGCTTCCCCCTCTTTTTTTCTTTCTTTTTTTTTAAAGATTTCCAGCCACTTTTTTTTTTTTTCTCCTTTGCCAGTGAGATCAAAGTGCCGGAGCTATTTCAGGTAGACGGCATCTAAGCAGAGTCGAAAGGTGCAAAGAAAGACGAGAGCCGGCGGTGGCGGAGGTTAAGATGGTAGCTCAGATGTGTGTGGCGGGGGGTTGCGGGGGGGGGGGGGGGGTTGTGTTTCACTGCTGTCACTGTCCACATGGTACAATCCCCTCTACCTGTACATGTTTGTATTTTACCAACTTGTCACAAAGACTACGATCCTGAATTGCGTGAAATCTCCGGGACTGATTTATCATCCGGTCGATTAGATTTGGGAACGTTAGCGGCTAACCGGCTAACAGTTTCTGAGTGAATCCCAAATAAACTTTCCATTCAAAGCGGATGAAAGAGGCTCCTCATGGTGGAGATCAAAGGAGATCATCGTCTGTTGCCGTGGAGACGCCCCTCGCTCTGTGTTTGCGTGTCATGTGACCAGACGATTTTCAGCCCTCAACGCTCGCAGTCCAGTATTTCACCCCTTCATTCCAGCATCCTCGCCTTTCCTGTCCCTTCTTTCATCCTTCCATCCTCATTCAACCTTTCGTTTCATTCCTTCATCTGATTTCACTTCCTGCTTCCGTCCACCGACGCCGTCCCGCATTTCGTTGATTCATTGGACCCTTCATCCCTCTCCCTCCTTCATCCCTCCTTCATCCCTCTCCCTCCTTCATCCCTAGTTTCATCCCCCTGTCCTCCTTTCACACTTTCATCTTTACCATTAGTTAAATACTGAATCATCTCTCAACCACCATCGCTCCGTCTTAAAGTCATCTTACATCCCCCTCTCTGACCTCCCTCCTTTCATCCATCCATTCTCATCCCACACCTCTGACTTACCTCTCTTTTTGTTAATCTATCATCATCCAACTGACCTTTCCTTTCATCCTCTCGTATTCATTCACTTTCATTTTATCCACCGTTTCATTGATTCTCTCTCATCCTGCATTCCTTTCTGGTTGGTCGCTTATTTCATTCATTCATCTAGACGAAATCCTTCATCCTCATCCTCATCCTCATCCTCCATCCTTTATCCTCATCCTCATCCTCATCCTTCATCCTCCTCCTCATCCTTCATCCTCATCCTCATCCTCATCCTCCATCCTTCATCCTCATCCTTCATCCTCATCCTTCACCCTTCATCCTCATCCTCATCCTCATCCTCCATCCTTCATCCTCATCCTTTATCCTCATCCTCATCCTTCACCCTTCATCTATCATCATCCAACTGACCTTTCCTTTCATCCTCTCGTATTCATTCACTTTCATTTTATCCACCGTTTCATTGATTCTCTCTCATCCTGCATTCCTTTCTGGTTGGTCGCTTATTTCATTCATTCATCTAGACGAAATCCTTCATCCTCATCCTCATCCTCATCCTCCATCCTTTATCCTCATCCTCATCCTCATCCTTCATCCTCCTCCTCATCCTTCATCCTCATCCTCATCCTCATCCTCCATCCTTCATCCTCATCCTTCATCCTCATCCTTCACCCTTCATCCTCATCCTCATCCTCATCCTCCATCCTTCATCCTCATCCTTTATCCTCATCCTCATCCTTCACCCTTCATCCTCCTCCTCATCCTTCATCCTCATCCTCATCCTCCATCCTCATCCTCATCCTTCATCCTTCATCCTCATCCTTCATCCTTATCCTTCATCCTTCATCCTCATCCTTCATCCTCATCCTCATCCTTCATCCTCATCCTTCATCCTCATCCTTCATCCTTCATCCTTCATCCTCATCCTTCATCCTTCATCCTCATCCTTCATCCTCATCCTCATCCTTCATCCTTCATCCTCATCCTCATCCTTCATCCTTCATCCTCATCCTCATCCTCATCCTTCATACGGTTTCTTGAAGTAGCAGAACTCATAAACTCACTTTGTTATTAAAACCCTCCATGTGAACTCACTCACTCCTCCTCCTCCTCCCTCCTTTCCCAGCTGCCTCACCCCTCCTTCCTCTCCACTGCTACATATTTCCTGCCCCCCCCCCCCCCACCAGTCGGCGCGGTGGCCAGTGGCGAGGCTAAACGCTGCACTGACCTCGCAGTTAGATACGAGATTAACCTGCTGCAGCGATGCATATTAACCCTTCACCTCCAACTCGTTCTCTTCGCACCAAACACAAACACACAGCAGCCTCCTTCAACCCCCCCCACCCCCCCACCCCCCCACCACCACCCTCACCCCTCCTCCACCACCACCCCTTTTGCTCCCTCGCTCCTCTCTCTGCATTCAAATCTTAGCCAACAGGGTTACCATGGTTACCTATTCACCACAGTCTCCAGCACCGTCCAGCTGTATCCCACCAATGCCCCCCCCCACCCCCCCATCCTCCCTCATTAGCACCCTATACACACTCGTATACGAGGGTCCTTCCTGCTATTCACTGCCATTTGACCACTGTAACTTAAATATCGTCGGTTGAATGAATCCATCATGAGTTTGGCATCGTGCGGTCGAGTGGCGGGGAATAACGTAGGACGACGTGTTGAAAGACGTTTTGACCCAGTATGACACAGAATTAACCAGTTTGGGGTGTTGGGGGGGGGGGGTGGGGGGGCTGGAATGACAGTCAACACGATGCAGAATGTCATGAACCCGACGAGCAGGGCGACGTCGGCGATGACGAGACGGTTTAACGCCGTACATCACTCATGTCAAGCAAACTGCAAATCACAGCCGCAAATGTCAGGGTCATCCCCCCCCCCCCCCACCCCACCCCCAACCAGGCGATGACGCAACGGCAGATTTTAAAGGTGAACAGACTCGGAGCGGCTCGTCCTGCAATGTTGGGATCAGAGGTTTGATCCCTGCGTTTGGTATCGGCGTCTCCCCGGGGGGGGGGGGGGGGCGGAGCCAGACTGGCTCTCCACGAGACATTCTGGCGGTGGATCGTGGTGCAGGAAGCAGGACGGCACAACCACGGCCTTCATCGCGTCGCAGCGTCTCGCTCGGGATGAAAGAATCCCAACATTGTGCGGCGCGTCGTCTAAAGTCACTGAAACTGTTCACATTCAAAGACCTCGTTCATTTAAACATTTTACTGACTGGGTGGAAAATTAAGCACAAGTTGGTCCCGGAACACACACACATGGAAAGAACCTATATGAGGATATATATGACATATATGAAACCTATATGCAGCATATATGTGCATATAGGTACATATATGTACATAAAATATAGGAAAACGGCCAATTTTATATATGTCACATATATTCAAAACTTATATTAAAACATATATGTTTATATAGGTTCTTTCCATGTGGATATTTACATGAACTTGACCTGGATCACAGAGACACAAAGACGAAAAGGACATTTTTGTGTCCCTTTCTCCAGAACCTCCAGAAGACAGAGGTTCTAGTTGCTGGGTCAGATTATGGAATTCATTAAAGAACACATTAAAATGTTCTCAAACTATAAATACATTTAAAAATGTGTTTAAGGAGATGCAGATGGAGGAATATATAAAAAAAGTGTAACTTGCATGTTGCGATGGGGAAATTTGTTTTGTTTTCTAAATTGTTCAAACGGTTGATTTTTAAACAGTGAAGTGTTTTACAGTTTTGTTGAATGGATTGTTCTGCACGTCTTCAAAGGGGCGTGAACAATAAGACGACGTCTTCCTCGTGCTCCGGTCCACGTTAATGTACGACCCTGTTCAGTCAGGTGTGAACGTGGTTGAAGACATTAATAAATGAAAAAATGACAAAAATTCACTCCTGATGCCTCGAAGAGAAAAATAAATGAAGCTAATTGAAGGTGAAAATCTGCAAAATCTTGTTTTGGGGCCTGTAGTTTTACTAGATTTACTTTCCAATGTCACAATGGCGTCAGTGTAGAGCTGCTTTATTGTGGGGAAAAATCATAATCAGGAGTATTTTGGGCAATTTTGAAATCCTGATTAAAGACTCTCCTGTCAAATATATACAAATATATTGAAATGTAGTCAAAAATAAAGTGTCGTCCTGCAGTCAATCTTTTGGAAACAAGAAATAAATAAAACACAATAAGAGATAAATGTACTTCAACATAAATACTGTGATAAATTATTTCAAAATAAAATGTAGGCGGCGTCGAGCCGATGAAGCAGGGAACTCCAGACTTTACCCTCCATTCCAACACGCTATTCTTTTCTCTCGTCTCTCCATCGGAGCTTCACACACGCCGGAACGACGAAACTACTTCCCGTCTCCAAAATAAAGTTCAAAACTCGTGTAAACGAACAGGGGCAGTTTCCAACGCTTGTCCTGATTCCAGTGTGACGAACCCCAGTCCGTTCTGTCATTGAACCAAATGCATGTCAACATGTCGACCTGGAACTCGCTCATCAATTATTTTGCATTCCCAAAACTGCTTTATAATTCATTCCCAGATTGTGGTTGTTTGATGTCGAGGACGCTGCGTTTCATCCCCCATTTGCCGTTTAGCTAATCCGGCCGCATTAAGTACAAATATGAAAAGTGACAGAGGCGGATCTAAAAACACCAGATTGTCAAAAATGACATTCAAAACCGACCCTGGTCAGAATTAATTAATGCGTCTGTGGAGGTCACATGACGCAACGCCTTTCACAATAAAACAACGAGTCCAATTTATGTGAAATGACACTTTAGACACGTAAATAAACGTCAAATAAAATGTCCAGATGATGACAAATTGTTTTAATCCTGAATAAAAATATGACATCCAGATCAGGTGACTGAGGGTTTTTTGTTTTTTGTTTTGCAAATATAATAATATCTGATTAGCTTTAATATGTATATTTCAGAATAAACTGGCAAATTCTTGCAAAAGAATCAAAAGAAGGAAAGACTTTGACTTTTGTCCAGATCTGCAGTTTAATGTTACGTTTGACTTGTTGGGCCTCCAGAGGTCAGAGGTCAGATCAGGTTGAAGTGGCTCCTCAACTGAAACCAGTTTGACGCCACTGGTCTAATTGAACATTGTGGTTTTTGTGTTTTTGCGGCGTCCGCAGTGGATCCTGTGTTTCCACATATTTCATTCCAACGACACGGCGGTGAACCAAACAAACCAGCTTTTATCCTTGAAACCGCCGCTGGACGTCCTTCTGACTCATTCAACTTTCGTTTTTTGGTTTTTTTTTTGGCGAAACACACGAGTTGAAAGGTGAAATGAGGTAAAGCCGGCTCCTCCACGCTCCAGATAAGAACCTCACCATGACTCTTCAAAAACACGGGGAACATTTCGGCTGCTTTTTAATGTTCTTTTCCTCCCGGAGGACGGGGCGGCGGCCATTGTTTGCTGCTAATTTGTTTACTTTGAAAAACCAATTACAGCAGCGAAACATGCTTATAATTCACACCTCTCAACAATAAACATGGAGCCATTTCTTTTCCAGTTATTATATCATTACGCGGTAATGAAGTTTGAACAGGATGATTATTATTCCACTCCTGTTGTAGTCGGAAACAAATGATTGGAAAATCTTCTCAGGTTTACTTCGATAACTTCAAAATACACTACGTGGCCAAAAGTATTTGCTCAGTTCGCCAAATCATTGCGTTTGGGTGTTCTGGTCAATTCCACAATGGTAAAGTCATAGGACGCCAATAAGTACAGTACTATATATATATATATATATATATATATATATACACACGGTGGATTTCACTGCCATACAGAAATAAATGTAAGTCAACGAGTCGCCGTCAAACCAAATATTTCTTCTTAAAG
Organism: Blennius ocellaris; assembly: GCF_963422515.1. Taxonomy (NCBI): domain Eukaryota; kingdom Metazoa; phylum Chordata; class Actinopteri; order Blenniiformes; family Blenniidae; genus Blennius; species Blennius ocellaris. The sequence continues at coordinate 70,554 of NW_027661893.1, forward strand.
ACGGCGCCACGTTCTCCCGGGAGCTTCAGAAGAGCAGCTTCATCTTTAAATGCAACATTTCTTTCCCACGACATCACATGTGTATTCTCTGTCGCATGAAATATTAAAATCTGGGACTGATTTTCAAGCTGCACGACTCCCATCAAATGAGAAATCCTCCCCGCCTCGCGCTCCCATTCACACGCCGCCGCCGCCGCCCTCCTCCTCCTCCTCCTCCTCCTCCTCCTCCCCCTCCTCCTCCTCCTCCTCCTCCTCTCTGGTGTTTCGGCCTGACACGTTTGATTTCTTTAGGATCTTGACGGGAATTTAAAGTTCAGTTTGTGCTGCTGAGCGATGCTTGATTGCTCCGCCATGAATCTTTGATGCTCGGCTGGCAAGAGGCTCGGTGGGGTTGAAGAGGTTAAAAGACCCCGATCTTCATGTCTTTGATCCCCATTGCGACGATGTAATGCCGGGAAATTTACTTTAAGTCTGGGATCATTTCACCCTCCGCCGCCGCGACTGTACGTCACAACGGGAGGCTGAGGGAAAGACGGTGGAAGAAGCAGGATGTGCGGCGTTAGCTAGCGTGGTTGTAACTCTTTCAATATCTCCAAAGAGCAGGAACTTAAAATTCACTTAATTCTCTTTGATCGTCCTCAGTCTGATTCCACATGTCTGAAATTAGCATCCGAAGGCCGACGTCACCTCCTTTAGGGGGGAAATCCTGTTTCTGAAGACGAGGAGCACCGACAGACTAGCTGTTGGACTTTTCAAACTTACGTCAAGTCTTTTGTGTCTTTGTGTCTTTGTGTCTTTTTGGCTTTGTGACTTTGTGTCTTTGTGGCTTTGTGTCATTCTGGCTTTGTGGCTTTGTGACTTTGTGTCTTTGTGGCTTTGTGTCTTTGTGTCTTTGTGGCTCGCCTAAACTACACAACATCATATTTCTCTGTGGCGATATTTCATTATTTCATGATAGTTGGTGTTAATGTCTGAGCTGAGGAGGAGGGGGGGGGGACACCTCCAGTAATATGGACGCCGCCATGCAGGAAGCTAGTTTGCGGCTCGGCGCTACAGTCAAATAGAGCCGACGCTAAACTTCATAGTTTTACAGTCTTTGTCGCCGACATGGCAACAGAACCAACGACTTTCATGCATTTTCACTAGCGATTCTTCATCGCCCCCTAGTGTTGCCATGGCGAACTACTTTGTTGCTCAGGTCCACCGTGTCGGTACAATACTTCGCGCTGCAGACGCAGTCGTTTACGTTGTACGGGAAACATATGAGTGCGTTTGGTTTCCGCAGTGAGAGAATTCGTCACCGAACCACCATGTCACAACAGCTCCCGGGGGGACGGGGGGACGGGGGGACGGGGGGCGGGGGGGACGGGGAGACCCGGGGCAGTAGCAACACTTCTAATTGCCCCACTGGGATAGAACACAATAGAATAGTTCAGAAAGACTTTTATCAATCCCAAAGGGAAATGCGTGAAACAAGTTACCGTTCACCGTTGTAAGACTCCTCGAATTAAAATCATGGACGTGACGTTTGGGTTGAAAACGTTTGTTCTGACAGAAACGTCTGCGGCTCCTGTCTTTGCTATCAGCAACAAGACGTGTCGGTTCAGAGCAACCAGAGCCTGGTTGAGGTTCGTGGGTATGAAATCCAACAAGGCCTCGTGTATTTAATCCTCTCCTGTTTACAACACATGTTCTTCTTTTTTTTTTTTTTACACAAACCTTCAAGGCTGAAGAACACTGTGTCGAAGGTATGTTAAAAAAAAAAAAAATCTCGCTTGTGTCAAATTTAGAGTAAAGTCCCAGATACTAAATGCTCCCGGCGTGACCTTGGATTATTCCGAGCCTGATTGTAAATGATACAAAAAAATTAAAAAAAGCCTGATGGGGATGATGAGAAACGAGCGCAGAGACACGCTGACGGCCCGACAGGGCGACACGCTCCTTCTCTCCAGCTTCCTGTCGGCACATCAGCATGGAGGCCCGTCAATAATGCCTCGGCGCCGCCAAGATGGCAGCTCAGGCGTCGTCCGCCAGGAGGAGAAGAAGAAGAAAAAAAGCTCATCATGTCGTTTGTGTGCAGTGGGAATGGAGCCGTGACATTTCCTGATCGGGGGGGGGGGGGGTATGTGGACGCTTTTAGATCTGAAGACACATAATCCAGGAATAATAACCACTTTAAGCCACCAGAACTTTATTTACTGTCGCCCAGCAGGTGCGGTCATGTCTCTGTGTGCACGTATGGCGGCAGCGGCTGATTCAGTCAATTTACTGAATCAATTCGATCAATGTACCTGTTTTTAATATTCAGTTAGCGGCGGCTCTTGTCTCAGATGATGAATATCATAAGGTTTTTCTGATCAATATTCATATTGATCAACGACAACGTCTGAATCTCTTAATCCTTACTGGAGTCGATGCCTGGGTTCCCCAGGAACCAGTTGAGTTTCTGTAATGAATCTTGTGTTGGAGACTTTCAGCGCTCGGTGTTTGTTGCCCATGTTTCAGATCCCGCGATCCAGGAAAAACACAAATCAGCTGAATTGGTTCTTCCCGTCCAAACCGCAGCAGTGTCGGCGTTAACGGTGCACAAAAACACATGGCGATGAAGAAAGCTGGGAATAAAGGCTCAACTCATGAAAGCAGCTCAGACGCTTTTCATGTGTTGGAACAACCAGCTGACATTTAATCCTCCTTAAATCAACCGACGGTCCAAATACCAGGAAGAGCAAAAGGTGTTTCATAGAACGAAGAAGTAAATCAACAGTCGCTACGACAGCAACGCCAATGGACACTGATATAGAGACACACTGCCCCCTGTGGCCACCCGTGGTACTGCTCCATCGGCCCTTATCCCAAATGGTCCATGAAAACAACAGCAATAAAAACAAAACTGAACGCAGACGCTGAGTGCTTTTTGGATATGAGAGTAACTTTCAAAAGAATCTACATCTTTTTTGAGCCGAGACACACTTTTTTGTTTGTAAAACTCTGGAGTCTCACCTCCACCTGAACATGTTAAAATGTTAAACTCTGTAGCCTCTATTAACACTATAAAGTCTTTCTCATCAAAGTTTTATCAACAGGAATCCAGTAAATCCAGAAAGCAAGGACTTTTTTTAATAGTGCCTCCCTCAGTGTGAAACCTGGACCTGATGGATGAAGAGCGAGATCCTGGTTTTCAAAAACTTCTCCATCACTGTCACTGACACAGTACTTTGATACAAGATGGTAGCAGGAGGTGGAGATGAACCACACTGACGTCTGTCACTTTGCATTTCACCGGCAAAGTTCTGTGCTGCCCTCTAGTGGTGAAGAGTATTTATACAGGATTACTCTGCAACACACTGTCGCTGTGAGAGCAAAGGTTTTTTTAGAACAAAATGTGAAATGTGATAATTTCCCCCCGGCTCAGCTGACGATCTGGAGGAAACACCAGAGGGTGAAGAACTCTGGTCTAGATTATAGAGCATCTTCCTCCCACTGACACCCAGATTACAGAGCATATTAGACGTTTTACCATTTAGTGGGAGGAAGATTCTTATTGAGTAATTCCTAGAACAGCATCCTCTTTGCTAATCAGGAAAAATAATGCACATTAATCACAAAAGATAAACAATCCAACATGATCCTGCAGAATTCTGAAAACGGGACTGAATGGGGAAGATCGCTGGTGTCCAATCATGTTGTCAGGCAGTAAGTGGGACCGGGTCCAGACCCGGATCCAGACCCGGATCCGCCTCCGGCCCCCCGGTGGGTCTCTCCTGGCCGGCCTGGCGCCTCGAGGCTCCACTGGTGGGCGAAAGAAGCAAAGTCTGTGTACTACAGAGGATCATCCTCCTCTCCCCCGTCTCGGAGGAGATTTAATTGAACTCCACTGTCGGGACTCCGTTTCGGGAATTTTGGGTGCTAATCCCTGCGGCCCAGCCCCCCCCCCCCCCCCCCCCCCCCCCCCGTGTCCCTGACCAATCAGATTCCTCCTCCACTCTGGGAGCCAACGGAGACAGTTTGAAACTCTTTCAGAGTTCCTGCACTTTTTAAGTGGCTGTTTACCCTGTCGGGGTGTTTTCAGCGTAGCCGATCTCGAGCCTTCAGCGGGAAAACTATCGACGGTTACGCAACCCGGCGCTTCATTCATTCATCCATTTTTAAATTCATGCTGAAGCTGTTTTCACGCATGTAGCTTTTCCTGATGAATCACTTGCATGTGAGCAGTTCTGGTTTAGTTCACGCAGTCGTGCGAGTTGGAAAGGGAACGCATGCAATTCCAGCGACTGAGTGGACGCGTGAAGACAGAGACACTGAACACTGTCCTCTCATTGGTCCAGCAGGTTGTACCAGCTCACGCCCCTCTGACGAAGCTCCTGCCTTCCTGCTGAGTCATTGAAAATTCCTCAAGGAAAATGGAAAACGTGGCATTTTGGACATCCGTTTCTATGGCGAGTCGCTGAAAACACAACTTTTTTGAACATGGCTTCCAAAGTGGAACTTTCTGAAAACACTCTATCTCCATGGAAACAGTGAAGCTCATCTTCTCTGAAAATGTCGGTGTTTCTCTTCAGGAGGTCAAGCAGTTTGGTCAGAGGAACTGAAACCCACCGTCTTGATTGAATCTCAGCCACTGAACAACCTGCAGATCGTCTGGTGAAGGAGTCACTGCTGCACCACGTGTTCTACTTCCTCCACACCTGCAGCACCAAACGGCCGCAATTCATCAGTTCATCCAGGAAAATCACATTTGACACATGTTACGTTTCTGATCCAAACCAGATTTGGGGGCGTCGGACGTCTTGTTACACTAGTTACACTAGTTACACTAGTTACACTTGTTGCACTTGTGACACTTGTGACACTTGTTGCACTTGTTGCACTTGTTGCACTTGTTACACTAGTTACACTTGTTACACTTGTTACACTAGTTACACTAGTTGCACTTGTTGCACTTGTTGCACTTGTTGCACTTGTTACACTAGTTACACTTGTTGCACTTGTTGCACTTGTTACACTTGTTACACTTGTTACACTAGTTACACTTGTTACACTTGTTACACTAGTTACACTAGTTACACTTGTTGCACTTGTTGCACTTGTTACACTAGTTACACTTGTTGCACTTGTTGCACTTGTTGCACTTGTTACACTAGTTACACTTGTTACACTTGTTACACTAGTTACACTAGTTGCACTTGTTGCACTTGTTGCACTTGTTACACTAGTTACATCTTGTTGCACTTGTTGCACTTGTTACACTTGTTACACTTGTTACACTAGTTACACTTGTTACACTTGTTACACTAG
>NW_027661892.1:0-20148 GCF_963422515.1 Blennius ocellaris
CTCGTTTATTGTGGTCGCCACTTTGTTCTTTTAGTGAAAAGTGTAAAACGATCTTCTACTTTAAATGTCTTTAAATGACATAAAAGCTCCTTGACTGAATTTATAAAAGTTTCTTTGCGTTCAGAAATTAAGTTTCTTCAAACTGTCGTCAGGAGTCGAACTTCTAGTCTTTCATTTTAACGGGAGTCTGAAGAGACAGTAACAGGTTGTTGTTCTGTTTACGTTTGGATCTGACACACACACACACACACACACACACACACACACACACACACACACACACACACACACACACACACACACACACACACACACACACACACACACACACACACACACACACACACACACACACACACACACACACACACACACACACACTCTCTCTTCACTCCAGCGAGCGGCTGACCAGCATCTAAAACACTCCCATGAATGAGCGACTGCAGCCAAAAGAAAGAAAGAAAGAAAGAAAAAGAGAGGAAGAGGAAGAGTGGGGGTGGAGGTGGTGGGTGGGGGGGGTGGAGGTGGGGGTGATGGGGGCAGCAGAGCCTCGGTTGAAGCAGGAAGCAGATTTTGGAACAAGAACCGTTTGTTTTAATTTGTCTTGTTGCTCTTTTCTCTCGCTGGAGTCGCTCTTCATCCTCCACCCTCTTCATCCTCCACCCTCTTCATCCTCCACCCTCTTCATCCTCCACCCTCTTCTACCTCCTCCAGCCTCTTCTACCTCTTCTACCTCCTCCACCCTGCTTCTACCTCCTCCACCCTCTTCTACCTCCTCCACCCTCTTCTGCCTCTTCTACCTCCTCAACCCTGCTTCTACTTCCTCCACCCTCTTCTACCTCCTCAACCCTGCTTCTACTTCCTCCACCCTCTTCTACCTCCTCAACCCTGCTTCTACTTCCTCCACCCTCTTTGACCTCCTCCACCCTGCTTCTACCGCCTCCACCCTCTTCTACCACCTCCACCCTCTTCTACCGCCGCCACCCTGCTTCTTCCTCCTCCACCCTGCTTCTTCATCCTCCACCCTGCTTCTACCGCCTCCACCCTCTTCTACCACCTCCACCCTCTTCTACCGCCGCCACCCTGCTTCTTCCTCCTCCACCCTGCTTCTTCATCCTCCACCCTGCTTCTACCGCCTCCACCCTCTTCTACCACCTCCACCCTCTTCTACCGCCGCCACCCTGCTTCTTCCTCCTCCACCCTGCTTCTTCATCCTCCACCCTGCTTCTACTGCCTCCACCCTCTTCTACCTCCTCCCCCCTCTTCAACCTCTTCAACCTCTTCTACCTCTTCTACCTCCTCCACCCTGCTTCTTCATCCTCCACCCTCTTCTACCTCTTCTACCGCCTCCACCCTCTTCTACCTCCTCCACCCTCTTCTACCTCCTCCACCCTCTTCTGCCTCTTCTACCTCCTCAACCCTGCTTCTACTTCCTCCACCCTCTTCTACCTCCTCAACCCTGCTTCTACTTCCTCCACCCTCTTTGACCTCCTCCACCCTGCTTCTACCGCCTCCACCCTCTTCTACCACCTCCACCCTCTTCTACCGCCGCCACCCTGCTTCTTCCTCCTCCACCCTGCTTCTTCATCCTCCACCCTGCTTCTACCGCCTCCACCCTCTTCTACCACCTCCACCCTCTTCTACCGCCGCCACCCTGCTTCTTCCTCCTCCACCCTGCTTCTTCATCCTCCACCCTGCTTCTACCGCCTCCACCCTCTTCTACCACCTCCACCCTCTTCTACCGCCGCCACCCTGCTTCTTCCTCCTCCACCCTGCTTCTTCATCCTCCACCCTGCTTCTACCGCCTCCACCCTCTTCTACCACCTCCACCCTCTTCTACCGCCGCCACCCTGCTTCTTCCTCCTCCACCCTGCTTCTTCATCCTCCACCCTGCTTCTACTGCCTCCACCCTCTTCTACCTCCTCCCCCCTCTTCAACCTCTTCAACCTCTTCTACCTCTTCTACCTCCTCCACCCTGCTTCTTCATCCTCCACCCTCTTCTACCTCTTCTACCGCCTCCACCCTCTTCTACCTCCTCCACCCTCTTCTACCTCTTCTACCTCCTCCACCGTGCTTCTACTCCACGCTGCTTCTACCCCTCCACGCCACCCTCCACCCCTCCTCTTTCCCTCCACCCCTCTTTCCCTCCACCCCTCCAGCGAGGACGTCAATGTCTGCAGTTAAAAACGTCATCGAATAAAGAGAATCAGATTTTCTCTGCGTTTCTTTAGAAGATTCTGACGATGAAGCATTTTTATTTCTCTGATTGAGACTTTGGACTCAAAAAGCTGGAAAAAAAAAATCCCCAAACTCAACAATTAGCTGAAATTCGCTGAAACGGCTGAATTAAAATGTAAAACAGTCCAGGAGCGTCAATGACGCAGCATTTCATGAGACATTTAAACATTTTACACCTGAAGAACCTCTAATGAGGGTTTTTGTCCATATTTTCTCCCGACATGGTGAAAACATGGAGTTTATATTTATGGACTTGATAAAACTACAAAATCAAACAAGAAAAATCTCTATAGTCTGGAGATTTTATTGATTACGAGCCCCTTCGACGCCACGTTTACATTTTTTGAAGGCCGAGGGCTTTTATTCTGACAGGATTTTACTTATTCTACATAAAACAAATGTGTCATGAATGAGAAATATGGAGCTTTATAACGACACGTGCAGATGAACATGATGATAAATGATGGAAGGCAGGAGGGTGAAGGAAATAATCCAAATTATCCAAAACTGAAGAAGGAAGAGCAGCGAATCTTAATGACGTCATGTTTCAGGAGGTCAGGCTGAATTAAATACACGATAAAAGTATTGTAGGTTTATATAAAATGTATTGTGTGAATAATAAATGTTTCTACAAACACCTGAAGTGAAGAAACATCCGCTGAGAAAATCTTCTTACTGGCTGTGGTTGAAAAACATTATTCTAATATCAAGTAGAAGAAAAATCGAATGGATTTCAAATAATTTTACATTAAAACCTTGGATCTGTTTGAAGAAGATCAAAGGGTTTCAGTTTCAGGAATCAGACGTCGTTTGTGTCACTTTGAAGAGACAAATTCTGTCTTTTGATGTTTTCTCTTGAAGTTTGTTTCCAGTGAGCTTCACTCCTGGTGTACCTGTACAGGTGAGCTACTGCTACTTCTACTGCTGGTACTGCTATTTCTACTGCTGGTACTGCTATTTCTACTGCTGGTACTGCTATTTCTACTGCTGGTACTGCTACTTCTACTGCTGGTACTGCTATTTCTACTGCTGGTACTGCTATTTCTACTGCTGGTACTGCTACTTCTACTGCTACTTCTACTGCTGGTACTGCTACTTCTACTGCTGCTTCTACTGCTACTTCTACTGCTGGTACTGCTACTTCTACTGCTGCTTCTATTGCTACTTCTACTGCTGTGACTGCTACTTCTACTGCTGCTTCTACTGCTACTGCTACTTCTACTGCTGATTCTACTGCTACTTCTACTGCTGCTTCTACTGCTACTTCTACTGCTGATTCTACTGCTACTTCTACTGCTGCTTCTACTGCTACTTCTACTGCTGCTTCTACTGCTACTGCTACTTCTACTGCTGATTCTACTGCTACTTCTACTGCTGCTTCTACTGCTACTTCTACTGCTGCTTCTACTGCTACTTCTACTGCTGGTACTGCTACTTCTACTGCTGCTTCTATTGCTACTTCTACTGCTGTGACTGCTACTTCTACTGCTGCTTCTACTGCTACTGCTACTTCTACTGCTGATTCTACTGCTACTTCTACTGCTGCTTCTACTGCTACTTCTACTGCTGATTCTACTGCTACTTCTACTGCTGCTACTACTGCTACTTCTACTGCTGGTACTGCTGCTTCTACTGCTACTGCTACTGCTGGTACTGCTGGTACTGCTGGTACTGCTACTTCTACAGCTACTGCTACTTTTACTGCTACTTCTACTGCTGCTACTACAGCTACTGCTGCTTCTACTGCTACTTCTACTGCTTCTACTGCTACCCCTGCTACTGCTGCTGCTTCTGCTGCTGGTACTGCTAATGCTGCTTCCACTACTCCTACTTTTACTGCTACTGCTGCTTCTACTGCTACTGTCAGTTCAGGGGCTGTTTGACGTCCCTCAGGACACCACTGTCCCCCCCCCAGTTTGATGTCCCAGCGTCCCTCAGGACACCACTGTCCCCCCCCCAGTTTGATGTCCCAGCGTCCCTCAGGACACCACTGTCCCCCCCCAGTTTGATGTCCCAGCGTCCCCTAGGACACCAGTGTCCTCCCAGTGTCAGAGACGTGATCTGCAGCTCAAAGCTCCGGATCTTTTGTGTCTCTAAATCTGCCCATATTGTTGCAGCTCTGTGGGGGCCAAGACACACACACACACACACACACACACACACACACACACACACACACACACACACACACACACACACACACACACACACACTGAGTCATTATAGCCCATTAAGCTGAGCGCAGTGAACAAAGACAAAGAAACACTGAATCTTTTGCTTCAATCATCAACATTTTCCTCCTTTTACTGTTTGTTTTGTTTTGTTTTTGTTTGCTTTTTGGCGCTGAAGTGAATTTCTGCAGATTCATGGTCTTAAACGTTTCAGCCCAGAGGTCAAAGCTGTCACCCCCCGGATGGGGGGGGGGGGGGGAACCTTCACACGGCGCTCAAACTGCGCCAGCTTTTGCTTTTTACGCGCTGCCATTTTTGCGTTTGCCGCTTTTCCGTGCGCGCGTCGCGCCAGATGTTTTTGCGCGCGTCAGATGTTTTTTTTTTTTTTTGCGGAAAGGTTTTTCCCGGTACCGGCGGCTCTGAGGTGCGGCCGCGTCCTGACACTCACCTGCCCGGCTGAGGCGAGGCGGTCAGCCGCAGCGGCCGTGGCGCACGTCCTCCTGCCCCGCGGCCTCCATCCTCCTCCCGCTGAAACCGTCACCTCCCGCGGCATTCCTGTCGGGCGCAGGAAGAGGAAAAAGTCCGCTTTTTTGTTTCGAGAAATGAGCAGAAGGGGGAAGAAGAAAAGCCTCCTAAAGCGGGCGGCAACAAAAAAAAACATGGCGGATGGAGAGAATCTCCCACAGTCATTACGCCCGCAATTAGAAAACCATTTGCATAAATGCTAATGAGTCAGAAATTCGTGTCTGCACTGGAGGGAAACGAGGGGATTTTCTTTTACCCTCTTTTTTTTGTGTGTATCCCCCCCTCTCTCTTCTTTGAAGAAGGGAAAAGAGGGGTTTTTTTTTTGGTTTTCTTTTTCACACGGAGGCCCGAAGACGCGCGTTTCTGTCCGGCTGGAAAAACTAAACGCAGCAAATTATATATAAAGACAAATGTTTATTCTAGTGACGCGGAGGATTAAACGTCTTCGTTTGACACCGCGGGAGGGACAAACGTGTCCCGGACAACCGAGTCCTGCGTCGTGGAATAAAAAAAAAAAAAATGTTTATAAGAGGAAGGAGCAGAGAATATTCTGGGGATTGATAAAAATAAAAAAAAATCTGATTTAAATGATTAAATTACATTTTTTTCCCCCTTTATGAACCCTTATATCTCATTTAATGCAATAAACAGTGTAAATCTGACCAAATGGCACAAATATTTCCACGTTTTACCTTTAAAATGCCTCGAAATCTGAGAAAACTGCAAATTCATCAATGTACAAATCTCACATCCTGAAAAAAAAAACCGTTTGTTTTGTGTTAAAAGTGTTTTTACTGAGAAACAAATGACAATATTGGATTTAATAAACGCACAGGGTACAAATGTAAAATGACGAACGAGCCCCTCTGACCTCCACGTCAATAAACAACGTGACGTTATTACTTTATTTCTAATGTTTCAGAAAACTGGACGAATCGATGTCATTTTAATTTTATATTTCGATTTGGTTCAGAGAAAAAAAAAAACAAGTTACCAACATATGGACTGACTAATGTTTTATCCAGCTTTATAATGAATGTTTAAAATAATACATGAGTAAAAAAACAACAACATTTAAAGGTAAAAACGTGTAGATTTTACACAACATTTCTGTTTCCTGGCGACATCGTGACTCCAACTGTAACTAATAGGTTTATTAAGGGTTAATAAATCACTGGATCAGTTACACATCAGTTGGATAAAACCGCCTTCTGGCTGCTGTTTGTCCTTCTGCTAGGAAACTCTGGCTTTTTATTGTATTTAGTTTTTACAAGGAGCTTTTATAAATAGACTTTAACTATTAAAAAAAAAAAAAAAAGAATAAAGAAAAGCCCAATATTTAGTTCCATCAAAGGCTTTTCCTGAATAATCGAGGCCCCATAAACGTCCCAGTGGGGGATTAAAAGCCACCAGAAGAGAATCTGGCAACCTAATAACTCGCGCTCTCCTCGTAACTTCTATTTAAAACGTTCAACAGTAAAATCACCTATCGCAGATTGTAGATACTCGTTTGTATTTAGAGGCGTCTGTGTTCAGTTGTGATCATTTTATCATCGTATAAATCGTTTGAGGGAAACATTCAGACCAATTTCACGGATAAAATGGAGCCACGGCAACTTTTAACGTGAAATATGTTGTTTGTCGCGTGAAGACTCGATCATTTACTGCGGAAAATGTGTGAAGTCTCCACGTAAAGCCGATTTTAATAAACCTTCTGCAGTAGAATCCAGCGAAACGTCCAGGAACCTCCTGCCACTGTTGCATTCTGGGACTTTTTATCAATCCAACCTGTCAGCGTGACGTCACGCTCTCGCTGCTGAATTCTATCAGGACTCGTGTTATATAACCAATGTCTTCTGCTCATTTATTCACCTGCACTTGTACTTGTACTTGTACTTGTACCTGCACTTGTGCTTGTACTTGTACCTGTACCGGTACCGGTACCTGCACTTGTACTTGTACCTGTACCTGTACTTGTACCTGTACCTGTACCTGTACCTGTACCTGTACCTGTACCTGTACTTGTACCTGTACCTGTACCTGTACCTGTACCTGTACCTGTACTTGTACCTGTACCTGTACTTGTACCTGTACCTGTACCTGTACCTGTACCTGTACCTGTACCTGTACCTGTACCTGTACCTGTGCCTGCAGCAGATGCATCCTGATGCCTCGTGCAGGTTTTTACTTCCTGATTGGTTTTTGATGACGAAACACTGATGATGAGGAGCTGCGGCTCGTTGTGGACATGCGCAGTGAAGATGTGAGCGTCGAGCCGGAGGCCGCGTGAAGAAGGGAGGAGAGGAAGAGGAGGAGGAGAAGAGGAAGAGGAGGGGAGGAGAGGAGAGGAAGAGGAGGAGAGGAGAGGAGAGGAGAGGAGAGGAGAGGAGAGGAGAGGAGAGGAAGATGAGCAGGAGGAGAAGAAGAGGAGGAGGAGGAGGGGAGGAGAGGAGAGGAGAGGAAGATGAGGAGGAGGAATGACTCGTGAGAAACAGAGGTGAAATTATTTCCGGAAAAAAATGAATAAGATGAAATATTGAAAAGTTTAACCTGACGACACTCTTTCTTTCTTTCTTTCTTTCTTTCTTTCTTTCTTTCTTTCTTTCTTTCCTTCTTTCCTTCTTTCCTTCTTTCCTTCCTTCTTTCCTTCTTTCCTTCTTTCCTTCTTTCTTTCCTTCTTTCTTTCTTTCCTTCTTTCTTTCCTTCTTTCTTTCTTTCCTTCTTTCTTTCCTTCTTTCTTTCTTCCTTTTCTCCTTTCCTTCCTTCTTTCTTTCTTTCCTTCTTTCTTTCTTTCCTTCTTTCCTTCTTTCTTTCTTTCCTTCTTTCCTTCTTTCTTTCTTTCCTTCTTTCCTTCTTTCTTTCCTTCCTTCTTTCTTTCCTTCTTTCCTTCTTCCTTTCCTTCCTTCCTTCTTTCTTTCCTTCTTTCCTTCTTCCTTTCCTTCCTTCCTTCCTTCCTTCCTTCTTTCCTTCTTTCTTTTAGAAACGTCTCATTTCTTTAGTGAAGTTTTTTACATTCATGTAAAGTGACACTGCTTCACTTCCAATAATAAAATAAATCTGAATATTATATCTATAATCTGTTAAAGTTGATAATCTCTAGTTGATAATCTGTTAAAGCTGATAATCTCTAGTTGATAATCTGTTAAAGCTGATAATCTCTAGTTGATTATCTGTTAAAGTTGATAATCTCTAGTTGATAATCTGTTAAAGCTGATAATCTCTAGTTGATAATCTGTGAAGGTTCATAATCTCTAGTTGATAATCTGTTAAAGTTGATAATCTCTAGTTGATGATCTGTTAAAATTGATAATCTCTAGTTGATGATCTGTTAAAATTGATAATCTCTAGTTGATAATCTGTTAAAGTTGATAATCTCTAGTTGATGATCTGTTAAAATTGATAATCTCTAGTTGATAATCTGTTAAAGTTGATCATCTCTAGTTGATAATCTGTTAAAGTTGATAATCTCTAGTTGATAATCTGTGAAGGTTCATAATCTCTAGTTGATAATCTGTTAAAGTTGATCATCTCTAGTTGATAATCTGTGAAGGTTCATAATCTCTAGTTGATAATCTGTTAAAGTTGATAATCTCTAGTTGATAATCTGTTAAAGTTGATAATCTCTAGTTGATAATCCGTTAAAATTGATAATCTCTAGTTGATAATCTGTTAAAGTTGATAATCTCTAGTTGATGATCTGTTAAAATTGATAATCTCTAGTTGATAATCTGTTAAAGTTGATAATCTCTAGTTGATAATCTGTTAAAGTTGATAATCTATAGTTGATAATCTGTTAAAATCAATAATCTTTAGTTGATAATCTGTTAAAATTGATAATCTCTAGTTGATAATCTGTGAAGGTTCATTATCTCTAGTTGACAATCTGTTAAAATTGATAATCTCTAGTTGATAATCTGTGAAGGTTCATAATCTCTAGTTGACAATCTGTTAAAGTTGATAATCTCTAGTTGATAATCTGTGAAGGTTCATAATCTCTAGTTGACAATCTGTTAAAGTTGATCATCTCTAGTTGATAATCTGAGGTTTTGAAGCGTCTCACATGTTTCCTTCTTTCCTCCACAGAATCCACGTGTTTTACAAACACTGAGTCAAAGTTAACGAGTTTCCACGATGACGTCACGGTGAAGATAATCCCACGTTCTCGCCACACGGGCTGTTTTCAGCTTCAGTCTGGAAATGAGCATCAGGACGAGGTGAATTCATTTAGAGATTATTTCTTATTTATATTTGGGAAAAACGAGATTAATTTCAGATTCAGGGGGAAAAAAAATGGATTTTTAGTGGCTGATGCTTTAAAAACAGGAAAACGTGAGAAAGAAAAAAAAGAATCCACGTGACTGTTCAAGGCATTAATTAATTAATTAATTGAAATGCTCTGCGTCGATGTGATTGGCTGACATTTCATTGGGAAGCAGCTGATTAACAACCCAATCAGTGACGATCACACTTAATTGATCGCAATTAATGAAAACACATTTTCATAGAAAAGAAAATAATGATGACATTTAATCATAAAAGTCTTTCTTTTATGTACGTTAAAATTATATCTTGAATGTTTATTTCATTATTTTAAAAAAACAAAAACGTTTCCAATCAGCTGCTTTACTTTAATTATTCCCCCAAAATCAGTTTATTTGATTTAATTACACATGAGGAGAAAAACTCCATCGAAAATAAAGGCCGCAGTAAAAAAAAACAAAAAAAAACACACGTTATGAAAATAACTTAAATAAGTGAAGCTGATTTTAATAAAATGATGTAAAAAACTTTGAAACTCCACGAGGCCCAAACTCGATCTTATTTAATTATCTGACTTAAAAAAAACAAACAAAGAAAATAAAAAACATCTTTGATTGGAAAAACGCGGTAAAAAAAAAAAAAAGTATTAAATAAAATGAAGGGGAAAAAAACCGTTTTTTAAATTTAACGTCAAATAAAACTGATCAGAAAATAAATGAGCTCCTCCAAATTAAAATACACATTTTTGCAAGATTAATTTCAGTCTCGTTTAGAATCAAACGATGCAACGATTGAGGACTTTTATTCTCAAATGTCCCTTTTTTAAAAAAGAAAAATGAAATCGGATTAAAAAAATAGCGAGAAAAAAATACAGAAAATTAAAAAAATGCGCGTTTTTATTTTTTTTTAACTCGTTCAGAAATCTTTAATTTCCACCAATTTACTTTATCTGCTAAAAGTATATAAACGTTAACAAGCAGGGGAGAGAAACGTCTGTGTTCTCACACACACACACACACTCACACACACACGTATAATTAGACGCGCGCGCACGGAACATTTGCATGTTGTGTCCCACGGTGGAAATTACAATGGGGAGCAATTAATATGCGCATAAATTAAAAGTGAGAGGGTTTGTGAATTCCAGGAACAGGCGGTCATCCGGGTGGGGGGGAGAGGGGGGGAGGAGGGGAGGGGGGGGGGTGTTCACACGGGACAGCGCGAGGAGGAGGAGGCATGATGGAGGGAAAAAAGAGGAGGAATGATGGACAGATGGAGAAAAAACGAGGGGAATATTTATTGGAGGAGGAGGAGGAGGAACTTGTTTTATGAAGGGTTACAGGTTTTTTTTTATAAGAAATATAATGATATAGATATAAAATATCAGATATAGATATAAATTATAAGATATAGATATAGGATATCAGATACTTGGTGGATTAATCCCAGACAGGATTCGTGTCGCTCCTCAGAACAGACGCTGACGTCACTACACCAGCATAGATCTACATTAGTAGAATGTGAACGCAGTGGATAGAAACTCTACTCGTTTTTCTACAATAGAGTCGAAGAGAATAGAATCTCGGACCAGCGGCTTCAGTCAGGGAACGTCTGACGAGTTTCATGTTGAAATCTAATAAACGTTTCACTGTG
This sequence comes from Blennius ocellaris, assembly GCF_963422515.1. Taxonomy (NCBI): domain Eukaryota; kingdom Metazoa; phylum Chordata; class Actinopteri; order Blenniiformes; family Blenniidae; genus Blennius; species Blennius ocellaris. Next base: position 10,848 of record NW_027661892.1, read on the forward strand.
AGGAGGATGAAGATGAGGAGGATGAGGAGGAGGAGGATGAGGATGAAGGTGACTTAGATCAAAGAGATCCATGATCGATGATCAAAGAAAGAAGCGTCACTTCCTGGTGGTGAATCGTTTCACACCATCGTCTCACAGTGGGAGGAGCCAAGGTTCTTCTTCCGGTCTGCCCAAGGCTTCCTCCAGGTTTCCTCAAGGCTTCCTCAAGGCTTCCTCCAGGTTTCTGCCAGGTTTCTTCCAGGTGTTCTCCGTGTTTCCAGGTCTCCTCCAGGTTCTTTCCAGGTTTTTTCCAAGTCTTCTCCAAGTTTCATCCAGGTCTCATCCAGGTTTCCTCCTGGGTTTTTTTTTCCCAGGTCTCATCAAGGTTTTCTCCAGGTTTTTTCCAGGTTTCCTTCAGGTTGTTTCCAGGTCTCCTCCAGGTTTTTTCCAGGTCTAAGTTTTTTATCAGGTCTCATCCAGGTTTCCTCCAGGTTTTTGTCAGGTTTCCTCCAGGTTTGTTTCCATGTCTCATCCAGGTTTCCTCCCGGTTATTTCCAGGTTTCCTCCAGGTTGTTTCAAGGTTTCCTCCAGGTTATTTCCAGGTTTCCTCCAAGTTTTCTCCAGGTCTCCTCCAGGTTTTTCCAGGCTTCCTGGCCTGCAGCTTCCAGACCCACCGATGAATGGATGAAGCTTCAGATTGTGACTCAGAGAAACTTTGGAATTAAATCCAGAATGAATCTTCGGCTCTCAGGAAAATAAAAAAAACATTTCAAGCATAATAAGATGAATGAATGAATGAATGAATGAATGTTTCTTCAGAACATGAGAGGAAACCAGGTTTGACTTCAGTTTCCAGGTCAGGATTGAAACTTTCTTCTTCATGATCGTGAATTTTTCACACTTGTTTTAATTTAATTTAGTGTTTTCACATCTTTAACCTGAAACTTGAAAAAACACTTTCTATTAAATTCTTCCCTAAAAAAACATCTTTAATTCAGAAAGAGAGAAAAAAAGAGACAAATTTACATTTATGAGCTTTAAACGATCGAATTTGTTGAAGGAGTCACGGAATTTCCTGTATAAATATAATCTGGCTTTTATTCACAAAACGCAGTTTCTGTCTCGTTAAATATCATTAATGTGAAGTTTCATTCACGTTTTCACAGAATCAACTGGTTCATTCTGAGTTTTGTAACTTCTGATAGTTTTAAATAAGAATAAAACCTTTACGAGGTTTAATGAGGATTAAATCTTTATTTTTTATTGGTCTTTTATGAACGAAGTGACTGATTTCAATCGCTTTTTAATATATTTTCCTTTCTGTTTTCTAGATTCCACACCTCCACCTCTCCAGAAGGAGAAAAATAAAGAACTGAACCGTTGGTAAAAGAGAAATTCAGTTTTATTCGCTGTATAAATCGATCAGTATTGTAATTTTACGGACAAAAACTAAGAAATTTAACGTCCAAACACAAAGATATCGAGTTAAAGTGAAGTAAGTTGCAATAAGCAAACAAATTCTGAACATCAGAAACATTAACGTGAAGAATTTCTAACAAAAGCGGAAAAATAAAGCTTCATTCCGCTGAGGTTGACGCGCCAAGCGGGATTGTTCCGCCCCCTGCTGGACGAACGGCGCCTCTGCAGCTTCGCTCTTTCACCGGAGGCACGTCGCCCTCTAGTGTCCGACTGGCGTCACTGCAACGTGTTTCACCATTAGAGAAGCCTCGTATGAATAATAATATTAAAAAATAATGTATGTGTGGCGAAAAAAAGTGACGCAAATGCAACTTTTAATTCTTACAACTAACTTTTGAAGCAAGTAACGGATAATATATAATGTTGAACGTATATTATTGATTGGCTGCAGTGTTTTTTCTTTGCAAAAGCAACAATCACAGTAAGATATAAATAGAAATGAGTCAACCGACAAACAAAACAACAGCAGCTGACCGCCGAGGAAATAAAAGTCCCGGATCGACAATTCAATTCAAAATAAAACTTTATTTATAGAGCACTTTTCACACAAGTGATTCACATGAAGACAAACAATAGAAATAAAATAGAAACATGCGCACGAAATTCAATATTTCTGTGTGTTGATACAGTTTTTACAGATTAACCCCCCCTGTCCCCCCCCAACCCCCCCTCTACCCCCCCGCGGCTCTTCTCTCCTGATTGCCGCTGCACTTTCGGAGCTAATTGAGGGGTGCGAGGCTGAGGAGGCGTGGGGGCGTTTGTTGGCTGCGTTGCCATGGACACTGAGCGTTGCTAGGCAGCCGGCGGGATGCTGAGCGAGAGAGAGAGGGAGAATTTTGTTTTGCATCTTTTTATTTTTCTCTCTCTCGCAGGGATGTCAAAACATTTCAGTTCATTTCTCCATTTTATCAGTAAAATCGTCCCACGATCACCTTTAAATCTAAAGTTCTTCTTTATTTAGGTAAAGATCATGAACATTTCTAGATTTACCCCCAAAAAACAAACAATTACTGCAGAAAAATAACCAAAATCTCAACATGAAGTGGATTTTATTAATGCAAAATACTGAGAAATGTCCCAAAAGAAAAAAAAAACTGTTGCATTACGAGTGTTTTTTATTTGTATTTGTATTTTTACAAATTCACTCTGACACCACATTTTACCAGTGAAATTGTCCCACGATCACCGTTAAATCTAAAGTTCTTTTTTTATTTAGGTAAAGATCATGAAAAGAAAGAAAAGTTTTAAAAAATCCCCAAAATCTCAACATGAAGTAGATTTAATTAATGCAAAATGCTGAAAAATGTCCCCACAGAAATAACAAAAAAAACAGCTGTTGCATTATTTTTATTTTTATTTTTATTTTTATTTGTATTTGTATTTTTACAAACTCACCCTGACGCCACATTTTACCAGTAAAATCGTCCCACAATCACCTTTAAATCTAAATTCTTCTTTATTTAGGTACAGATCATGAAAAGAAAAGTACAAAAAAACAAAAAAAATCTCAACATGAAGTAGATTTAATTAATGCAAAATACTGAAAAATGTCCCCAAAAACAAACAAACTCAGTTTTATTATGAGTGTTTTATTAATAAATTTTTTTGCAAACTCACGTTGACACGAGGACGGCGTTTCACGTTGATTCAGTGAAGTTTCACATTTAAATGACGACGTTTTGATAAACGCTGTAAATCATGCAGTGAGCATGCCGGGCCACCAGGGGGTGCTGTTGTTTGTTTGTTTGTACTAAAACCGCACACGGCCAGAGAGAACGTCAACAATGGGACAACTGTGCTTTAACATCTAAACTTTTCTTAAACAAAAACATTAAGAAAAAAACAAAAAACGACTCCTTTGATCTCTGAAGCGTCGTCGTTGAAACTCGTTTAACATTCCGACTCTTCACTTTCCTCCAGAATTCACCAAGTCGCCACTTCCAGCTTTGATGTTTCCACAAAGCTCGACCTCTGACACGACCTCTCGCTCCTCATGGACCTGGAGCGCTGGAGCTGCACAAGTTAAGTGTTTGTTTGTTTGTTTGTTTGTTTGTTGTTGTTTTTCTACTTCACCGTCTGAACTGAAAACGAGCTGAACGTCGTCTCCGCTTCTGAATTTTAAACGAGAAGCAGAACGAGACCGACGTGACGCTTTATTATGGAAATACAAGCAGGAGAAACGAGGTTCTGGGTGAATAAATGTTTTTTGTTTGAAAGGTCAAGAGGTCGAAGTGGTCTCACACACACACACACACACACACACACACACACTGAAACCTGGATTCTCTCTTTGAATCTTAACTAATTCCACACACAGGCAGCAGGAGGTTTGCTGAGAGGTTTGCTGGTTTGAATCCCGCAGCTGCAGGTTTTCCACTGTGCCTCTGAGCCAAACAGCCGGAACTCAGACCGTCGGCACTAAAAGACCAGGTGACCGACTTTTGACGTCTCAGGGAATCGAACCTGAAGCCGGGGGCCCAGAGGGGCTTCAGGGGAGAACGGCTCAGCCTGGTTTCCACTGCAGAGGGGCCGGTATGGCTTGGTATGGTACGGTGCGGCTTGGTTCGGTACGGCTTGGTTTGGTACGGTACGGTACGGCTTGGTTCGGTACGGTACGGCTTGGTTTGGTGCGGTACGGCTTGGTACGGTATGGTACGGTACGGCTTGGTTTGGTACAGTACGGCTTGGTGTGGTACGGTACAGTACGGCTTGGTTTGGTACAGTACGGCTTGGTTTGGTACGGTACGGCTTGGTACGGTACAGTACGACTTGGTTTGGTACAGTACGGCTTGGTTTGGTACGGTACGGCTTGGTACGGTACGGTACGACTTGGTACGGTACAGTACGACTTGGTTTGGTACAGTACGGCTTGGTTTGGTACGGTACAGTACAGCTTGGTTTGGTACAGTACGGCTTGGTTTGGTACGGTACGGCTTGGTACGGTACAGTACGACTTGGTTTGGTACAGTACGGCTTGGTTTGGTACGGTATGGCTTGGTTTGGTACGGTACGGCTTGGTATGGTATGGTACGACTTGGTTTGGTACAGTACGGCTTGGTTTGGTACAGTACGGCTTGGTTTGGTACGGTACAGTACAGCTTGGTTTGGTACAGTACGGCTTGGTTTGGTACGGTACGGCTTGGTACGGTACAGTACGACTTGGTTTGGTACAGTACGGCTTGGTTTGGTACGGTATGGCTTGGTTTGGTACGGTACGGCTTGGTATGGTATGGTACGACTTGGTTTGGTACAGTACGGCTTGGTTTTGGTACGGTACGGCTTGGTTTGGTACGGTACGGCTTGGTACGGTACGGTACGACTTGGTTTGGTACGGTACGGCTTGGTACGGTACGGTACGACTTGGTTTGGTATGGTACGGCTTGGTTTGGTACGGTACGGCTTGGTACGGTACAGTACGACTTGGTTTGGTACAGTACGGCTTGGTTTGGTACGGCTTGGTTTGGTACGGTACGGCTTGGTTTGGTACGGTACGGCTTGGTTTGGTACGGTACGGCTTGGTACGGTACAGTACGACTTGGTTTGGTACAGTACGACTTGGTTTGGTACGGTACGGCTTGGTTTGGTACAGTACGACTTGGTTTGGTACGGTACGGCTTGGTTTGGTACAGTACGACTTGGTTTGGTACGGTACGGCTTGGTTTGGTTTGGTTTGGTTTGGTTCGGCTCGGCTCACGTCCCCACTGTCAAACTTCTGGGTCCCACTCGGAGACCCTCTGAGATCCGGGTCACATGGTGACGGAGCCTCATGAAGCTCTGCGGCGCTGCAGCCGCTCTTTTCTGTCTCTTCCATCACTTCACTGTCGACTCCTGATTACATCACTGAATATTTATGAGTGGAAATCACAGTGAGGGAAATTTTTTTAAAGGTAAAGACGAGATCACAAGGTGTGTGAGCGGTGGGGGGGGGGGGGTGTAGGGGGGGAGGGGGGGTGGGGACGGATTTACCCAATAATCACAAGAACAAGACGTCACCCTGACGCCGCGACAAGATGCCTCCCTGGAAACCTCTCGATCCTCAGCCCTTTTTTTTTTTTTTTTGACGAATCAGCATTTAATTCCTCCGTCACCACGATAGCTAAACGTTTACGTTAGACGTTTGTGATTTATTCTGAAATGTCCAGCGGCTCAAGCACTTCCAGGAAGCGTCGTTCTCGGAGCAGTTTTAAAAAAAAATCCAACTTGGTGGTTTTATTTTGACAGTCATTGTCCTCTGGTGTGTGTGTGTGTGCGTGTGTGTGTGTGTGTGTGTGTGTGTGTGTGTGTGTGTGTGTGTGTGTGTGTGTGTGTGTGTGTGTGTGTGTGTGTGTGTGTGTGTGTGTGTGTCGTGTGTGTGTGTGTTTTCAGTAAAACTAACAACAGCACCAACTAGTGGCCCAACATGAAAACTACATCATTTTCTGAGTTCTGCTGTTTCTGAAAATTGACTTTTTTTTTATTGTTCGTGTGTAAAAATGTTTTTTTTTTAATTAGCTTTTTATTTTTTATTAATTTTTTTTTTTTTTTCAAAATACCAGTTTGATTTAATCTGTGAAGGTTAAAACAATAAAATTATAATTGGGAAAAAAAAAACAAAACCTTAAAACTCCTTTAAATACTAAAACATGTATGACATGAGGTCACGTGGCAGAACTGACACACACACGCACGCACGCACGCACGCACGCACGCACGCACACACGCACACACACACACACACACACACACACACACACACACACACACAGGGACTGTTGCTGCTTCGTCAGCTCAGAAAACTTAATTAAATCAGACATAATAATAGTTTAACAGGCCGTGTGAGGCGGCTCGTCGTCAACAGGGGGCGCCAGACTTCACCTCTTGAAGCGTCTCACTGGCCTCCTTTTACTTTATTACTTTATTACTTTATTACTTTATGGTCTCAGTGAACAAACCTGATGTGAGCCATCAGCAGGCCTGTGTCCTGATTTAGCTCCTCCTTTGTCCTCCTGCTGCAGCGACCGGTCCTCCTCTCCGCTCCTCCTCGTTCCTCCTCGTTCCTCCTCGTCGCTCCTCCTCATTCCTCCTCGTTGCTCCTCCTCGTTCCTCCTCTATGCTCCTCATCATCGCTCCTTCTCTTTGTTCCTCCTCTTCACTCTTCCTCTTCACTCCTCTTCGCTCCTCCTCGTCGCGCCTCCTCTTTACTCTTCCTCTCTGCTCCTCCTCTCTGCTCCTCCTCTCTGCTCCTCCTCTTCGCTCCTCACTGACCCTGGCTCCTCGCTGACCGCTGCTCCACCCAGATGTAGACGGACAGCAGGACGTCCATCTGACGGCTGCAAAACCCGGCTTCAGTAATCTGCTTATGTAAAGTACAAAACACTGTGTAATCCCCCCCTCCCCCTCCCCCCCCCTCCTCCTCCTCCTCCCCCTCCCCCCTCCCCCCCCCCCCCCCCCCCCCTCCTCCCCCCCTCCTCCTCTCCCCCCCCTCTCCTCCTCCTCCTCCTCCTCCTCCTCCTTTAATATTAATGAAAGTGACAAAAGGGAGAGAGACTGAGTCATTTTCTGATTAAATACCACGAGGAGGAAGATAGTTGGTACAATGCCAGCAACTTCATCACCAGCAATTTCATCACCAGCAATTTCATCACCAGCAACTTCATTGACAGCAACTTCATCACCAGCAATTTCACCACCAGCAACTTCATCAACTGCAACTTCATCAACAGCAATTTTCAACAGCAACTTCATCAATAGCAAACTTCAACAGCAATTTCCTCAATAGCAACTTCATCAACAGCAATTTCATCACCAGCAACTTCATCAGCAGCAATTTTCACCAGCAACTTCATCGACAGCAACTTCATCAACAGCAATTTCATCACAAGCAACTTCATCAACAGCAATTTCATCACCAGCAACTTCATCAACAGCAATTTTCAACAGCGATTTCATCAACAGCAACTTCATCAACAGCAATTTTCAACAGCAATTTTATCAACAGCAACTTCACCACCAGCAACTTCATCACCAGCAATTTTATCAACAGCAACTTCATCAACAAAATCCACTTCCTAAAAGTTTTCCAGTAGGACTGATCGTCCCTATGCAGTTTTAAAAAGTGTTTCTCCAACCAGCCAGTCAGAACTCAAACCCTATATAGTGTCATCGGGGGTTCAGCCAATCACAATCAAGGTAGGCTCCGCCCCCTTTTGACTCCTCCCACAATCAGCCAGCTCTACTCTGGCACATGGCACCACGAGAGGAAGTACTTCCTCCTCTTCCCCATAGATGGGTGTGTGTGTGTGTGGGGGCGGAGGCCAGTCCAGCTCACACAGACACAGCAGATTGTGACCGTAGCTCCTAGTTCTACTGTAGGAAAGATGAAGAGTGTGTCCGTCCCGACCGGGAGGGTGAAACGTCGGGTGTTGTGACTCCGGTAAAGGACTTTGATCTCTGGATCCCTAGAAAGAAAAGTGTTTCTGTGCCACTTTTATTCCTCCACATCTGCTCCTCTAATCTGCTTTGATCCCTTCAGCTTTGATCCCTTCAGGACAGATGATCTCGGCTTATTGAGGGCCGGCGGGTGAAACGGGTCAGCAGGTCAGCAGCTCCGTCTCACCTGCAGTCCTCTGGAAGCTGTGTTTACCAACACTGCCACTGGGGGGAGGGGGAGTCTTGCTCAATGGCGCCCCCTAAAGGTCCATGGGGGTCGTTCCCCCCCCCGCCTCCCCCGGACCTCCAGGTCAGAGAACTGAGATGATTTCACACACTTGGTATTCGGAATGTGGGATTAAACTGGATTATTTAGAGAAAATCCCCTTGTGCACAATGGGCAGAGCGTGGAAACTCCGTCAGGAAGCCCCCCCCCCCCCCCCCCCCCCCCCCCCATCCACCACCACCCCCCCTCCCCCCCCAGAGTCACTGGGAGGTGGTGGAGTATAATAGGTTCAGGATACAGGGTGGAGGCGAGGGACTCCATCACGGTTTTTTGATCATAATTGTCATTATTATTATTATTTTTAATTATTATTAATCATTAGAATTTATTTTGTTTTATTCATGTTCAAATTAAAAATACAATAATTTCCACATGTCCACAATTGATTTATTTGATCTTTATTATTTATATTTTATATTATTATTATTATTAATAATAATTAGAATTTATTTTGTTTTATTCATGTTGAAAAATAAAAAACTTCCAAATGTCCATAATTGATTTATTATTTTATTATTATTATTATATTTTTTATTATTATAAATTATTATGAATAATAATTATAATTAATTTTGTTTTATTCATGTTGAAAATTAAAAAATTAAAAAACTTCCACATGTCCATAATTAATTTATTATATTATTATTATTACTATTATTATTATTATTGTTTCTACTACAATAATAATTTCTAATAATTAGAATTAGTTTTATTCATGTTCAAAATAAATAAAAAAATAACCTCTACATGTCTTTCGCTAATCTCTTTAAAATTCACAGTAAATTCCCATCCATCATCCATCCATCCATCCATCATCCATCCATCCATCCCTACAAAGGAAAAGGCATCCCTCCTCCCCCCTGAAGCTCTCTGGTGCCCCCTGGTGGGAGAGCTGCTGCTCTTCTTCTTCTTCTTCTTCTTCTTCTTCTTCTTCTTCTTCTTCTTCTTCTTCTTCTTCTTCTTCTTCTTCTTCTTCTTCTTCTTCTTCTTCTTCTTCTTCTTCTTCTTCTTCTTCTTCTTCTTCTTCTTCTTCTTCTTCTTCTTCTTCTTCTTCTTCTTCTTCTTCTTCTTCTTCTTCTTCTTCTCTCTTCTTCTTCTTCTTCTTCTTCTTCTTCTTCTTCTTCTTCTTCTTCTTCTTCTTCTTCTTCT
>NW_027661891.1:0-21786 GCF_963422515.1 Blennius ocellaris
ACCTTAACCTACCCTACCCTAACCTTAACCTAACCTAACTTTAACCTAACCTACCCTAACCTTAACCTAACTTAACCTTAACCTACCCTAACTTTAACCTAACCAACCTAACTTTAACCTAACCTAACTTAACCTTAACCTACCCTACCCTAACCTTAACCTACCCTACCCTAACCTTAACCTAACCTAACTTTAACCTAACCTAACTTCACCTTAACCTACCCTACCCTAACCTTAACCTAACCTAACTAAACCTAACCTACCCTAACCTCAACCTAACCTACCCTAACCTACCCTCCCCTTAACCTAACCTAGCCCTAACCCTAACCCTAACCTACCCTATCCTTAACCTAACCTAACTTAACCTAACTTAACCTAACCCACCCTATCCTTAACCTAACCTACCCCAACTTAACTTAACTTAACTTAACTTAACTTAACCACCAGACCAACCGTAGAGCTCATCCAGCTGTGTGTGTGTGTGTGTGTGTGTGTGTGTGTGTGTGTGTGTGTGTGTGTGTGTGTGTGTGTGTGTGTGTGTGTGTGTGTGTGTGTGTGTGTGTGTGTGTGTGTGTGTGTGTGTAACACACACCTGCAGCTCCCACTGTGACCCAGATGAAGAGCAGATTATCTAAATCTCTTCATCAGCGTCATGTTACACCATCACTACATTACTACGTCACCTCATCACCATGTCACTACGTCACCTCGTCACTACGTCACTACGTCACCATGGCACTACATCACTACATCACCTCGTCACTACGTCACCATGTCACTACATCACTACTTCACCTCGTCACAACATCACCATGTCACTACATCACTACTTCACCTCGTCACTACGTCACCATGTCACTACATCACTACTTCACCTCGTCACTACGTCACCATGTCACTACATCACTACTTCACCTCTTCACTACGTCACCATGTCATTACATTACTACGTCACCTCATCACCATGTCACTTACGTCACCTCGTCACTACGTCACTACGTCACCATGGCACTACATCACTACATCACCTCGTCACTACGTCACCATGTCACTACATCACTACTTCACCTCGTCACTACATCACCATGTCACTACATCACTACTTCACCTCGTCAGTACGTCACCATGTCACTACATCACTACTTCACCTCGTCACTACGTCACCATGTCACTACATCACTACTTCACCTCGTCACTACGTCACCATGTCACTACATCACTACTTCACCTCGTCACTACGTCACCATGTCACTACGTCACTACATCACCTCTTCACTACGTCACCATGTCACTACGTCACTACATCACCTCTTCACTACGTCACCATGTCACTACGTCACTACATCACCTCTTCACTACATCACCATGTCATTACATTACTACGTCACCTCGTCACTACGTCACCATGTCACTACATTACTATGTCACTACGTCACCATGTCACTACGTCACCATGTCACTACATCACTACGTCACCTCGTCACTACGTCACCTTGTTACTACGTCACCATGTCACTACGTCACCATGTCACTACATCACTACGTCACCTAGTCACTACGTCACCGTGTCACTACATAACCATGTCACTACGTCACCTCGTCACTACGTCACCTCATCACTTCAATACTACGTCACCTCGTTACTACATCACCATGTCACTACGTCACCTCGTCACTACGTCACCTCATCACTTCAATACTACGTCACCTCGTTACTACATCACCATGTCACTACATCACTACTTCACCTCGTCACTACGTCACCATGTCACTACATCACTACTTCACCTCGTCACTACGTCACCATGTCACTACATCACTACTTCACCTCGTCACTACGTCACCATGTCACTACATCACTACTTCACCTCGTCACTACGTCACCATGTCACTACGTCACTACATCACCTCTTCACTACGTCACCATGTCACTACGTCACTACATCACCTCTTCACTACATCACCATGTCACTACATCACTACTTCACCTCGTCACTACGTCACCATGTCACTACATCACTACATCACCTCTTCACTACATCACCATGTCATTACATTACTACGTCACCTCGTCACTACGTCACCATGTCACTACATTACTATGTCACTACGTCACCATGTCACTACGTCACCATGTCACTACATCACTACGTCACCTCGTCACTACGTCACCTTGTTACTACGTCACCATGTCACTACGTCACCATGTCACTACATCACTACGTCACCTAGTCACTACGTCACCGTGTCACTACATAACCATGTCACTACGTCACCTCGTCACTACGTCACCTCATCACTTCAATACTACGTCACCTCGTTACTACATCACCATGTCACTACGTCACCTCGTCACTACGTCACCTCATCACTTCAATACTACGTCACCTCGTTACTACATCACCATGTCACTACGTCACCTCGTCACTACGTCCCCACGTCACTACGCCACCATGTCACTACATCACTACGTCACTACGTCACCATGTCACTACGCCACCATGTCACTACATCACTACGTCCCCACGTCACTACGTCACCTCGTCACTACGTCCCCACTTCACTACGTCACCATGTCACTACGCCACCATGTCACTACATCACTACGTCACCTAGTCACTACGTCACCGTGTCACGACGTCCCCACTTCACTACGTCACCTCGTCACTACGCCACCATGTCACTACATCACCATGTCACTACATCACTACGTCACAGCTCCCCCCTGTTTGACTCTGGACCCTCCAGTGTGTTTGTCCTCCTCCGTCAGCTCCTGCTCACTCCGTCACCTGCTGTGTTCCAGGGTGCAGCAGTGGGCGTCTCTGGTTTCTGTGGAGCTTCGAGAACTGAGCAGCAAATACTCTGGTTCTCTGCTGCTGCAGAAGGTAGAACCTGCTGACACTGTGTGTGTGTGTTGTGTGTGGGGGGGGGGGGGGGTGGAGAGGGTGGAGGGGGTGGGGGGGGGGGGGGGGGGGGGGGGGGGGATCACAGTAATACCCAGATTGAGGACTGACTCTACTTCAGGATTTGTTCTGATTTTAGAGAAATTCATCCGTTTATCTGTCAGATTGAGAACCAAGTTGGTCTGTTTCCTCCTCCTGCACCTCCTGCACCTCCTGCTCCTCCTGCTCCTACTCCTGCTCCTCCTGCTCCTCCTGCTGCTCCTCCTGCTGCTCCTCCTGCTGCTCCTCCTGCTCCTCCTGCTGCTCCTGCTGCTACTCCTGCTCCTCCTGCTCCTCCTGCTGCTCCTCCTGCTACTCCTGCTGCTCCTGATCCTCCTGTTGCTCCTCCTGTATCTCCTGCACCTCCTGCTGCTCCTGCACCTCCTGCACCTCCTGCTGCTCCTGCACCTCCTGCACCTCCTGCTGCTCCTCCTGTATCTCCTGCACCTCCTGCTCCTCTGCTGCTCCTCCTGCTCCTCCTCCTGCTCCTCCTGCTGCTCCTCCTGCTCCTCCTGTATCTCCTGCACCTCCTGCTGCTCCTGCACCTCCTGCTCCTCCTGCTGCTCATGCACCTCCTGCTGCTCCTGCTGCTCCTGCTGCTCCTGCACTCTCTCTTTGTCTCTCTCTCTCTCTCTCTCTCTGTCTCTCTCTCTCTCTGTCTCTCTCTCTCTCTGTCTGTCTCTCTCTCTCTCTCTCTCTCTGTCTCTCTCTCTCTCTGTCTCTCTCTCTCTCTGTCTGTCTCTCTCTCTCTCTGTCTCTCTCTCTCTCTGTCTCTCTCTCTCTCTCTCTCTCTCTCTCTCTCTCTCTCTCTCTCTCTCTCTCTCTCTGTGACTCAATCGTTTGCTGATGCAGTTTGTTTGAGGCGAGAGGATATTTACAGTAATCAGGTTACTTTGTGTTGATGGTATGTAAAGTAATGAGATTACTTTACATGGAAGCTGGAGGAGGATCAGCAGAATCAGTCCAGCTGGTTATTTACACTCACTCATTAATTCATTCACTGATTCCATTAGACCCGCAGCTATCCACTGACCTGAGAGCAGCACTGACCTGAGAGCAGCACTGACCTGAGAGCAGCACTGACCTGAGAGCAGCACTGACCTGAGAGCTGCACTGACCTGAGAGCAGCACTGACCTGAGAGCAGCACTGACCTGAGAGCAGCACTGACCTGAGAGCAGCACCACTGACCTGAGAGCAGCACTGACCTGAGAGCAGCACTGACCTGAGAGCAGCACTGACCTGAGAGCAGCAGCACTGACCTGAGAGCAGCACAACTGACCTGAGAGCAGCACTGACCTGAGAGCAGCACTGACCTGAGAGCAGCACTGACCTGAGAGCAGCACTGACCTGAGAGCAGCACCACTGACCTGAGAGCAGCACTGACCTGAGAGCAGCACTGACCTGAGAGCAGCAGCACTGACCTGAGAGCAGCACAACTGACCTGAGAGCAGCACTGACCTGAGAGCTGCACTGACCTGAGAGCAGCACTGACCTGAGAGCAGCACTGACCTGAGAGCAGCACCACTGACCTGAGAGCAGCACCACTGACCTGAGAGCAGCACTGACCTGAGAGCAGCACTGACCTGAGAGCAGCAGCACTGACCTGAGAGCAGCACAACTGACCTGAGAGCAGCACTGACCTGAGAGCAGCACTGACCTGAGAGCAGCAGCACTGACCAGAGAGCAGCACCACTGACCTGAGAGCAGCAGCACTGACCTGAGAGCAGCACTGACCTTAGACTGGACCCTGACCCTGACCCTGACCCTGACCTGGACCCTGACCTGGACTCAGACCTGGACTCAGACCTGGACCCTGACCTGGACTCAGACCTGGACCCTGACCTGGACCCATTCTGGCCAAACCCAAAGCTCCAGCACAGTAACAGGATCCACAGTAGAATGGGGGGGGGGGGGGGGTTAGGGTTAGGGTTAGGGTTAGCAGGGGGGGTACAAACAGGGGGTGTCAGCAGAAGCAGGAGTCGAACCTGATCACCCCTGATGTGGGTCACCGGGCCCCCGGGGGTCTGGAGTGAAAGTGTGTGTTGGTGTTTGGTTCCAGAAACTGAAGGACGTGGAGTCCATCGTCCGGATCGTGGACCTGGACGGAGCGGCGCTGGTCAAGGACTACTCAGACCAGATCGAACGCATGTTTGGGAGCAAGATGAAGTCGGTGAAGGTGAGAGCAGAAGTCCGTGACCTCTGACCCCTTCTAGCTCAACGGTCGTCACTCTAGGGTCAGAGGTGTCTCGACGGTTCTGGTCCTTCACATTAAAGCTCACTTCATGTCTTTCTTCTGCTGTCAGAGGTTGGCGGAGTCTGCAGAAGACGCCGACTTGTACCACGACTTCAACGCGACCTTACAGGTGTGCAGCCCGTCGTTTCCTCTGAGCTGCAGGCTGGAGACCCTCTCAGGGTCCAGGTCTACCCAGTCCAGAGTCTAACCAAACCTTCGCCTCAGTGTTTGACAGTTATTTCAATCTGCTCTGAGCTTCACGGTGCTGCTAGGGCTTTAGCCACATGCTAACATTAGCCTGCTGACTGTAGGGATCAGGGCTTTAGCCACATGCTAACATTAGCCTGCTGACTGTAGGGATCAGGGCTTTAGCCACATGCTAACATTAGCCTGCTGACTGTAGGGATCAGGGCTTTAGCCACATGCTAACATTAGCCTGCTGACTGTAGGGATCAGGGCTTTAGCCACATGCTAACATTAGCCTGCTGACTGTGCAGTGGGCCGGCAGCCCGGCGAGGCTTTACAGCCTCGGCTGACTCCCCAATGAGATTAGATCAAACTTCACTGATCCCATGAGGAAACTGGGTCGAAGCCACATGAAGATAAACACTGGATCGTTTAATTCACTGACTGAAACTCTGACTCTTCCACTGACTGACCACTGAAACTCTGACTCTTCCACTGACTGACCACTGAAACTCTGATTCTTCTACTGACTGACCACTGAAACTCTGACTCTTCCACTGACTGACCACTGAAACACTGACTCTTCTACTGACTGACCACTGAAACACTGACTCTTCCAGTGACTGACCACTGAAACACTGACTCTTCCACTGACTGACCACTGAAACACTGACTCTTCTACTGACTGACCACTGAAACACTGACTCTTCCACTGACTGACCACTGAAACACTGACTCTTCCACTGACTGACCACTAAAACACTGACTCTTCTACTGACTGACCACTGAAACACTGACTCTTCCACTGACTGACCACTGAAACACTGACTCTTCCACTGACTGACCACTGAAACACTGACTCTTCCACTGACTGACCACTGAAACACTGACTCTTCTACTGACTGACCACTGAAACACTGACTCTTCTACTGACTGACCACTGAAACACTGACTCTTCCAGTGACTGACCACTGAAACACTGACTCTTCCACTGACTGACCACTGAAACACTGACTCTTCTACTGACTGACCACTGAAACACTGACTCTTCCAGTCACTGACCACTGAAACTCTGACTCTTCCACTGACTGACCACTAAAACACTGACTCTTCTACTGACTGACCACTGAAACTCTGACTCTTCCACTGACTGACCACTGAAACACTGACTCTTCCACTGACTGACCACTGAAACACTGACTCTTCCACTGACTGACCACTAAAACACTGACTCTTCTACTGACTGACCACTGAAACACTGACTCTTCCACTGACTGACCACTGAAACACTGACTCTTCCACTGACTGACCACTGAAACACTGACTCTTCCACTGACTGACCACTGAAACACTGACTCTTCTACTGACTGACCACTGAAACACTGACTCTTCTACTGACTGACCACTGAAACACTGACTCTTCCAGTGACTGACCACTGAAACACTGACTCTTCCACTGACTGACCACTGAAACACTGACTCTTCTACTGACTGACCACTGAAACACTGACTCTTCCAGTCACTGACCACTGAAACTCTGACTCTTCCACTGACTGACCACTAAAACACTGACTCTTCTACTGACTGACCACTGAAACTCTGACTCTTCCACTGACTGACCACTGAAACTCTGACTCTTCCACTGACTGACCACTAAAACACTGACTCTTCCACTGACTGACCACTGAAACACTGACTCTTCCACTGACTGACCACTGAAACACTGACTCTTCCACTGACTGACCACTGAAACTCTGACTCTTCCACTGACTGACCACTGAAACTCTGACTCTTCCACTGACTGACCACTAAAACACTGACTCTTCCACTGACTGACCACTGAAACACTGACTCTTCCAGTGACTGACCACTGAAACACTGACTCTTCCACTGACTGACCACTGAAACACTGACTCTTCTACTGACTGACCACTGAAACTCTGACTCTTCCACTGACTGACCACTGAAACTCTGACTCTTCCACTGACTGACCACTAAAACACTGACTCTTCCACTGACTGACCACTGAAACTCTGACTCTTCCACTGACTGACCACTAAAACACTGACTCTTCTACTGACTGACCACTGAAACACTGACTCTTCCACTGACTGACCACTGAAACTCTGAAACACTGACTCTTCCAGTCACTGACCACTGAAACACTGACTCTTCCAGTGACTGACCACTGAAACACTGACTCTCCCAGTGACTGACCACTGAAACACTGACTCTTCCAGTCACTGACCACTGAAGCACTGACTCTTCCAGTGACTCACTGTCCTTTAAAGCAGTGTCCTTTGCGGTTCCCAGTTTGACTACTATAACTCCATGATGATCAACGTGGCCGACGAGGACGGGAACTACAAGGAACTGGGTGGAGAGTTCCCTCTGGAGGAGAACGAACATTTCAACAGGCTGGCGGTCAACACTCTGCTGAGCAACATCCAGGTTCCCACCAACGTCTACAACAAGGGTCTGCAGTCTTTCTACCGGCGTGGGTCTACTTTGAACAAGAGGCCTTTGATGTCTTGGTCACGTCCTGTTTCCCTCCTCGGACAGACCCCAACATCCTGAACGCCATCTACAACTCCGAGGCCCTGAACGACGTCTTCATCAGTAACTTCCAGAAGGATCCCACGCTGACCTGGCAGTTCTTCGGGAGCTCCACGGGCTTTTTCAGAATCTACCCGGGTGAGTCTGACAATAGAACCAGTGGTTCTGCAGGATCGGTGAGCTGAACCACGTCTGGACGGACCCAACAAATCCAACCCGCATGGAAAAGTGACAAAGACCCTGCGTAGGGTTTTTTGTTTGTTCTAATTTTGAATTGAAGCTTTGTGATCAAAGTGAAGAAGCACCAACAACCCCGGACCTCTCAACTGGTGGGTTCCCACCGTTCTCCTCTTCCTCAGTGGTTCTTGGGGTTCACATCTGGTCTAGAGTCGTGAATCAGTTTGTTCAGTCCGTCCCTCTGGTGGACTTCTGCTCTGGGTTCTATGGCGTCGTGTGTCAACCGATCAAGAACACCTGACGATTGGTTCCAATGTGTTCCTGCTCCAACACACCTGATTCCAATGACTCCATTGGTTCCCTACAGAACCCGAGGACAACATTGAATTGAATCAGTTATTCTGGATCAGGGACGCCTGTTAAACCTGGACCCTGGTGGGCCTTCAGGACCCGGTCCAGTTGTATTGACTCGTGTTCTTCTGCAGGTATCAAATGGACTCCAGACTCTAACGGAGTGGCGGCTTTTGACTGTCGGAACAGAAACTGGTGAGTTTACTGGTTCTTGCTGGTGAGTTTACTGGTTCTTGCTGGTGAGTTTACTGGTTCTTGCTGGTGGGTTTACTGGTTCTTGCTGGTGAGTTTACTGGTTCTTGCTGGTGAGTTTACTGGTTCTTGCTGGTTCTTGCTGGTGAGTTTACTGGTTCTTGCTGGTGAGTTTACTGGTTCTTGCTGGTGGGTTTACTGGTTCTTGCTGGTGGGTTTACTGGTTCTTGCTGGTGAGTTTACTGGTTCTTGCTGGTTCTTGCTGGTGAGTTTACTGGTTCTTGCTGGTGAGTTTACTGGTTCTTGCTGGTGGGTTTACTGGTTCTTGCTGGTGAGTTTACTGGTTCTTGCTGGTTCTTGCTGGTGAGTTTACTGGTTCTTGCTGGTGAGTTTACTGGTTCTTGCTGGTGGGTTTACTGGTTCTTGCTGGTGAGTTTACTGGTTCTTGCTGGTGAGTTTACTGGTTCTTGCTGGTGGGTTTACTGGTTCTTGCTGGTGAGTTTACTGGTTCTTGCTGGTGGGTTTACTGGTTCTTGCTGGTGAGTTTACTGGTTCTTGCTGGTTCTTGCTGGTGAGTTTACTGGTTCTTGCTGGTGGGTTTACTGGTTCTTGCTGGTGAGTTTACTGGTTCTTGCTGGTGGGTTTACTGGTTCTTGCTGGTGGGTTTACTGGTTCTTGCTGGTGAGTTTACTGGTTCTTGCTGGTGGGTTTACTGGTTCTTGCGGGTGAGTTTACTGGTTCTTGCTGGTGGGTTTACTGGTTCTTGCTGGTGAGTTTACTGGTTCTTGCTGGTTCTTGCTGGTGAGTTTACTGGTTCTTGCTGGTGGGTTTACTGGTTCTTGCTGGTGAGTTTACTGGTTCTTGCTGGTGAGTTTACTGGTTCTTGCTGGTGAGTTTACTGGTTCTTGCTGGTGGGTTTACTGGTTCTTGCTGGCTTCACGATGGCGGTCCAGAAACGAGCTCTGAATCCGTTCACAGTCTTTGTTTCCTACTTCTTTTTCAACAAGTTTCACCTGGACATTGTTGCAGGATGTTTGCTGCTTGGACACTTGCCAGAATTAAATTACTTCACAACAAACTAGCAAGTTTCCAGCATCAAAGCAGTTTTGAAAGGTTTCACTTGGAAGGCTTTTTTTTTTTAATGTTTCAGGTCTTTTTTAAAAAAATCAATTTCAAAATGTAGAAACACAACTGTGTGCTGACGAGAGATCCTCATATCTGCTACAAGGTCGAAGGCCAATGGTCATATTTAGGGTCAGGGGTAGGGTAGGGGGTCAGGGTCAGGGGTAGGGTAGGGGGTTAGTGTTAGGGTCAGGGTCAGGGGTAGGGTAGGGAGTTAGGGTCAGGGTCAGGGGTAGGGTAGGGAGTTAGGGTCAGGGTCAGGGTCAGGGGTAGGGTAGGGAGTTAGGGTCAGGGGTTGGGTAGGGAGCTAGGGTCAGGGTCAGGGGTAGGGGGTCAGGGTCAGGGGTAGGGTAGGGGGTTAGCGTTAGGGTCAGGGGTAGGGGGTCAGGGTCAGGGGTAGGGTAGGGGGTCAGAGTTAGGGTAAGGCATAGAGGGTCAGTTTAGGATCAGGGGTAAGGTTAGGCTTCTTCTCAAGGTATTCCAGGAAACCTTCATTGTAGTTTGTCAATGCATGATGGAATCTGTGAAAGGATCCGGTGTTTCTGTCCAGAGGACGGTGGGACGATGTCTGTCTTCTGTCTCGCTCCAGTAAACAGCTGAAGCTTTTCATTCAGACAATCTCTTCATCAACTACGTCTAAGTTGTGTTGAACTTGGTGAAAATGACTCAGTAAACACTGAACCTACACATTTCCCATCATGTGCTGAGTCAGCAGCTCCACTAATGCTGGGACACCGTGTGAACGTTGCAGGGCCACCGTGTGAACGTTGCAGGGCCACCGTGTGAACGTTGCAGGGCCACCGTGTGAACGTTGCAGGGCCACCGTGTGAACGTTGCAGCGCCACCGTGTGAACGTTGCAGCGTCACCGTGTGAACGTTGCAGGGTCACCGTGTGAACGTTGCAGGGTCACCGTGTGAACGTTGCAGGGCCACCGTGTGAACGTTGCAGCGCCACCGTGTGAACGTTGCAGGGTCACCGTGTGAACGTTGCAGGGTCACCGTGTGAACGTTGCAGCGTCACCGTGTGAACGTTGCAGGGTCACCGTGTGAACGTTGCAGGGTCACCGTGTGAACGTTGCAGGGTCACCGTGTGAACGTTGCAGCGTCACCGTGTGAACGTTGCAGGGTCACCGTGTGAACGTTGCAGGGTCACCGTGTGAACGTTACAGGGCCACCGTGTGAACGTTGCAGGGTCACCGTGTGAACGTTGCAGGGCCACCGTGTGAACGTTGCAGGGCCACCGTGTGAACGTTGCAGGGCCACCGTGTGAACGTTGCAGGGTCACCGTGTGAACGTTGCAGGGCCACCGTGTGAACGTTGCAGGGCCACCGTGTGAACGTTGCAGGGCCACCGTGTGAACGTTTCAGCGTCACCGTGTGAACGTTGCAGGGCCACCGTGTGAACGTTTCAGCGTCACCGTGTGAACGTTGCAGGGCCACCGTGTGAACGTTGCAGGGTCACCGTGTGAACGTTGCAGGGCCACCGTGTGAACGTTGCAGCGTCACCGTGTGAACGTTGCAGGGTCACCGTGTGAACGTTGCAGCGTCACCGTGGCGACCAGAACTAAAGGGAGGGGGGATTACCGAGGGGCAGTCAGTGGGTTGGAGTCAGTGATATTTCTGGATGTGTGCAGCGGGCGACCAGAGTCCTGATCCTCTGCAAAAGACGATAATCTGCTTCTTAGCCGGGTCACTGCAGCCACATGGCGCCATATGTGACTGTTCATGCATTTCAAAAAGATTCCAGGGAGCTGCGGCCGTATGCTGCCACGGCAGAGCCGCCGGAACTACCGGAGCTGCTAGAACTACCAGAGCTACCAGAGCTACCAGAGCTACCAGAGCTACTAGAGCTACCAGAACTACCAGAGCTACTAGAGCTACCAGAGCTACCAGAGCTACCAGAGCTACTAGAGCTACCAGAGCTACTAGAGCTACCAGAGCTACCAGAGCTACTAGAGCTACCAGAACTACCAGAGCTACCAGAGCTACTAGAGCTACTAGAGCTACCAGAGCTACCAGAGCTACCAGAGCTACTAGAGCTACCAGAGCTACCAGAGCTACCAGAGCTACTAGAGCTACCAGAGCTACCAGAGCTACCAGAGCTACTAGAGCTACCAGAGCTACCAGAGCTACTAGAGCTACTAGAGCTACCAGAGCTACCAGAGCTACCAGAGCTACTAGAGCTACTAGAGCTACCAGAGCTACTAGAGCTACCAGAGCTACCAGAGCTACCAGAGCTACTAGAGCTACCAGAGCTACCAGAGCTACTAGAGCTACCAGAGCTACCAGAGCTACTAGAACTACTAGAGCTACCAGAACTACCAGAGCTACCAGAGCTACCAGAGCTACCAGAGCTACTAGAACTACTAGAGCTACCAGAGCTACCAGAGCTACCAGAGCTACCAGAGCTACCAGAGCTACCAGAGCTACTAGAGCTACCAGAGCTACCAGAGCTACCAGAGCTACTAGAGCTACCAGAGCTACCAGAGCTACCAGAGCTACTAGAGCTACCAGAGCTACCAGAGCTACCAGAGCTACTAGAGCTACCAGAGCTACCAGAGCTACTAGAGCTACTAGAGCTACCAGAGCTACCAGAGCTACCAGAGCTACTAGAGCTACCAGAGCTACCAGAGCTACTAGAGCTACTAGAGCTACCAGAGCTACCAGAGCTACCAGAGCTACTAGAGCTACTAGAGCTACCAGAGCTACTAGAGCTACCAGAGCTACCAGAGCTACCAGAGCTACTAGAGCTACCAGAGCTACCAGAGCTACTAGAGCTACCAGAGCTACCAGAGCTACTAGAACTACTAGAGCTACCAGAACTACCAGAGCTACCAGAGCTACCAGAGCTACCAGAGCTACTAGAACTACTAGAGCTACCAGAGCTACCAGAGCTACCAGAACTACCAGAGCTACCAGAACTACCAGTCTCCCCCTGATGCCCCCGGTGCTCCTGCCCTGGAGTCTCCCCGGTGTTTCTTCTTGCACATGGTTGTCCTCAGACTCCTCCTCCTGTCCACAGGTACATCCAGGCCGCCACGTCCCCGAAGGACATCATCATCATGGTGGACATCAGCGGCAGCATGAAGGGCCTGAAGATGACCATCGCCAAACACACCATCAACACCATCCTGGACACTCTGGGGGAAAACGACTTCGTCAACGTCATCGCGGTGAGGAACCGTCCTGCTGCACCTGGTCCTGGTCTAGTCCTACTGTTTCATCAGCTGTGTGTGTGTGTGTGTATGTGTGTGTGTGTGTGTGTGTGTGTGTGTGTGTGTGTGTGTGTGTGTGTGTGTGTGTGTGTGTGTGTGTGTGTGTGTGTGTGTGTGTGTGTGTGTGCAGTACACGGACTACGTTCGGTACGTGGAGCCTTGCTTCAGAGGAACTCTGGTTCAGGCCGACCTGGACAACAGAGAGGTAAAACTGTTTTCTGCTTCATGGAGGCTGAGAGACCTGGACCCCCCCACCCTGACCTCCACCCCCACCCTGACCTCCACCCCCACCCTGACCTCCACCTCCACCCTGACCTCCACCCCCACCCCCACCTCCACCCCCACCCTGACCTCCACCTCCACCCCGACCTCCACCCCCACCCCCACCTCCACCTCCACCCTGACCTCCACCTCCACCCTGACCTCCACCCCCACCCCCACCTCCACCCCCACCCTGACCTCCACCTCCACCCTGACCTCCACCCCCACCCTGACCTCCACCCCCACCCTGACCTCCACCCCCACCCTGACCTCCACCCCCACCCTGACCTCCACCCCCACCCTGACCTCCACCTCCACCCTGACCTCCACCTCCACCCTGACCTCCACCCCCACCCCCACCTCCACCCCCACCCTGACCTCCACCTCCACCCTGACCTCCACCCTGACCTCCACCTCCACCCTGACGTCCACCCCCACCCTGACCTCCACCCCCACCCTGACCTCCACCTCCACCCTGACCTCCACCTCCACTCTGACCTCCACCTCCACCTCCACCTCCACCTCCACCCTGACCTCCACCCCCACCCTGACCTCCACCCCCACCCTGACCTCCACCTCCACCTCCACCTCCACCCTGACCTCCACCCCCACCCTGACCTCCACCTCCACCCTGACCTCCACCCCCACCCTGACCTCCACCTCCACCTCCACCTCCACCTCCACCCCCACCTCCACCGCCACCCTGACCTCCACCCCCACCCTGACCTCCACCTCCACCCCCACCTCCACCCTGACCTCCACCTCCACCCCCACCTCTACCTCCACCCCCACCCCCACCTCCACCCCCACCTCCACCCCCACCTCCATCTCCACCCCCAACCCCACCCCACCCCCACCTCCATCTCCACCCCCAACCCCACCCTCACCTCCACCTCCACCTTCAACCCCACCCCCACCCCCACCTCCACCTCCACCTCTACCTCCACCCCCACCTCTACCCCCACCCCCACCTCCACCTCCACCTCTACCTCCACCCCCACCTCTACCTCCACCCCCACCTCTACCTCCACCCCTACCCTGACCTCCACCTCCACCCTGACCTCCACCCCCACCCTGACCTCCACCTCCACCTCCACCTCCACCTCCACCCCCACCTCCACCGCCACCCTGACCTCCACCCCCACCCTGACCTCCACCTCCACCCCCACCTCCACCCTGACCTCCACCTCCACCCCCACCTCTACCTCCACCCCCACCCCCACCTCCACCCCCACCTCCACCCCCACCTCCATCTCCACCCCCAACCCCACCCCACCCCCACCTCCATCTCCACCCCCAACCCCACCCTCACCTCCACCTCCACCTTCAACCCCACCCCCACCCCCACCTCCACCTCCACCTCTACCTCCACCCCCACCTCTACCCCCACCCCCACCTCCACCTCCACCTCTACCTCCACCCCCACCTCTACCTCCACCCCCACCCCCACCTCCACCCCCACCTCCACCTCTACCTCCACCCCCACCTCTACCTCCACCTCCACCCCCACCTCCACCTCTACCTCCACCCCCACCTCCACCTCCACCTCCACCTCCACCTCCACCCCATCTCCACTCCCACCCACACCCCCACCTCCACCTCCACCCACCCCCCGCCCCCGGCCTCACCCCCACCCGCCCCCCACCCATATGTAGCTGTAGCAGTGGCTGGTGGTCCCTGATGGTTGAAGGTTCTACTTCCTGCCGCAGCACTTCAAGCTCCTGGTGGAGGAGCTGCATGTGAAGGGAGAGGCCAAGCTGAAGAACGCCATGAAGGAGTCCTTCAAGATCCTCAACGAGGTTTGTGTCCGTGTGTCACCCGGCGCCGACGTCCGGCGGCCGGCGAGGCTCACGCTGTCCCGCCTCACCCGCCCCCCCCCCCCCCCCCAGGTGAGGGCCAACGGCCAGGGCAGCATGTGCAACCAGGCCATCATGCTGATCACCGACGGCGCCATGGAGGACTTCGAGTCCGTCTTCGAGGAGTTCAACTGGCCCGACCGCAGGGTGAGGGCCGGCGGCAGACCCAGCCGGGTAGAAGTGCTGAGAGACCAGTGGCCGGCGGGTCGCTCCTGGGTTTGAGTCGAACCGATCCGGATCGATCGACCCTCGTGGGTTTGAGTCGAACCGATCCGGATCGATCGACCCTCGTGGGTTTGAGTCGAACCGATCCGGATCGATCGACCCTCGTGGGTTTGAGTCGCACCGACCGATCCGGATCGATCGACCCTCGTGGGTTTGGGTCGAACTGACCGATCCAGATCGATCGACCCTCGTGGGTTTGGGTCGAACTGACCGATCCGGATCGATCGACCCTCGTGGGTGTTAGACGAACCGACCGATCCGGATCGATCAACCCTCGTGGGTTTGGGTCGAACTGACCGATCCGGATCGATCGACCCTCGTGGGTGTTAGACGAACCGACCGATCCGGATCGGTCGGTTCGACTCAAACCCACGAGGGTCGATCGATCCGGATCGATCGACCCTCGTGGGTTTGAGTCGAACCGACCGATCCGGATCGATCGACCCTCGTGGGTTTGAGTCAAACCGACCGATCCGGATCGATCGACCCTCGTGGGTTTGAGTCGAACCGACCGATCCCGATCGATCGACCCTCGTGGGTTTGAGTCGAACCGACCGATCCCGATCGATCGACCCTCGTGGGTTTTAGACGAACCGACCGATCCGGATCGATCGACCCTTGTCGGTTTGAGTTGAACCGACCGATCCGGATCGATCGACCCTCGTGGGTTTTAGACGAACCGACCGATCCGGATCGATCGACCCTTGTCGGTTTGAGTTGAACTGACCGATCCGGATCGATCGACCCTCGTGGGTTTGGGTCGAACTGACCGATCCGGATCGATCGACCCTCGTGGGTGTTAGACGAACCGACCGATCCGGGTCGATCGATCCGGATCGGTCGACCCTCGTGGGTTTGAGTCGAACCGATCGATCCGGATCGGTCGACCCTCGTGGGTTTGAGTCGAACCGACCGATCCGGATCGATGCAGCTCATCGGTTGGTCTTGCCCCCCGGACAGGTCCGAGTCTTCACCTACCTGATCGGCAGAGAGATGACCTTCGCCCAGAACACCAAGTGGATCGCCTGCAACAACAAAGGTCCCTCTGTGTGTGTGTGTGTGTGTGTGTGTGTGTGTGTGTGTGTGTGTGTGTGTGTGTGTGTGTGTGTGTGTGTGTGTGTGTGTGTGTGTGTAACAGGTGTGATTTGGACCGAGTGTTTCTCCAGTCTTGATTTAATCAGTGCAGAAACCAGAGTCCGTCCTTCCTGCTCTCTGGTTCCTTCACATTAAAACTCTCAACAGTTTAAAAGTTCCTCTTGGACGCCAAACCTGAACAACAAGACAAGATGAAACACAACATTTGCAGTTGAATACGTAAATACAATACATGGGGTGGAACTAATGAACGGAAATACAATTAAAACTCAAACCATCCCTGAAGAAAAGATTAAAAATAGAACAATTATGAATAATGAATGTTCAATAATGAACTTTATGTTTCTAAAAATGACAACAGAGGTTGAAACTAAACGAAGCAGCTCAGTGACACGACGACAAACCATCTGCAGTAGCAACTTCGACATAAACCACGAC
Source organism: Blennius ocellaris (assembly GCF_963422515.1). Lineage (NCBI taxonomy): Eukaryota > Metazoa > Chordata > Actinopteri > Blenniiformes > Blenniidae > Blennius > Blennius ocellaris. The sequence continues at coordinate 16,850 of NW_027661891.1, forward strand.
ATTTACAGACAAAACAGGAAGTTGCGGCAGTGAATTCCCAAACAGCGGGAGGAAGGACGGCGGCCCGGGAGGGACACACGACACAGGAGATCAAGCTAAACCAATCAAATATCAGCAGTGAAAATAAACTGTTGACATCAAACTGACAAACACTCAACATGACAACAACAAACACGAATTGAAAATAATAATGAATGAAGTGCATTTTTAACCCTCGCCCCCACCCTCCAGGTTTCTACACCCACATCTCCACCCTGGCCGACGTGCAGGAGAACGTGATGGAGTATCTGCACGTGCTCAGTAGGCCCATGGTCATCAACCACGACCACGACATCATCTGGACCGAGGCCTACATGGACACTGTGGTGAGCTGGGAGCCTTCCTCCCCCCCCTCCCCCGCCAGACACCATCATCTTCCTCATCGTCACCTTCACCTCCACCTCTCTGCTTCTCCATCTCCTCGGACTCATTCTCCCATGATCCTCTGGGCCTCCTGTCATTGTGCAGCTTCCAAACACCAAGGAGGTAAAGACGCCGTCGTAGGGCTGCAACCAGAGACTCACTGCCATCCATCATACATCCATCCATCATACATCATCCATCATCCATCCATCATACATCATCCATCCATCATCCATCATACATCCATCCATCATACATCCATCCATCATACATCCATCCATCATCCATCATACATCCATCCATCATCCATCATACATCCATCCATCATACATCCATCATACATCCATCCATCATACATCCATCATACATCCATCATACATCCATCATCCATCCATCATACATCCATCCATCATCCATCATACATCCATCCATCATACATCCATCATACATCCATCATACATCCATCCATCATCCATCATACATCCATCCATCATACATCTATCATACATCCATCATACATCCATCCATCATACATCCATCATACATCCATCATACATCCATCATACATCCATCATCCATCCATCATACATCCATCATACATCCATCCATCATCCATCATACATCCATCATACATCCATCATCCATCCATCATACATCCACCATACATCCATCATACATCCATCATACATCCATCATACATCCATCATACATCCATCCATCATACATCCATCATACATCCATCATACATCCATCATACATCCATCATCCATCATACATCCATCATACATCCATCATCCATCCATCATACATCCATCCATCATACATCATACATCCATCATACATCCATCATACATCCATCATACATCCATCCATCATCCATCATACATCCATCATACATCCATCATACATCCATCCATCATCCATCATACATCCATCATACATCCATCATCCATCCATCATACATCCATCCATCATCCATCATACATCCATCATACATCCTACATCCATCCATCATACATCCATCATACATCCTACATCCATCCATCATCCATCATACATCCATCATACATCCATCATACATCCATCATACATCCATCATACATCCATCCATCATACATCCTACATCCATCCATCATACATCCATCCATCATACATCCATCATACATCCATTCATCCATCCATCCATCATCCATACATCATCCATCATACATCCATTCATCCATCCATCCATCATCCATACATCATCCATCATCCATCCATCATCCATCCATCCATCATCCATCCACCCATCCATCCACCCATCCATCCACCCATCCATCCACCCATCCATCCACCCATCCATCCATCCATCCATCCATCCATCATCCATCCACCCATCCATCCATTACTCTAAACCAGAGGTGTCAAACTGGTTTAGTTGAGGATCCACATCCACCTGATCTGACCTCTGACCTCTGACCTCTGGAGGCCCAACAAGTCCAACATCACATGTTAAACTGCAGATCTGGACACATTTTGCATGAATTTGCCATTTGTCTATTCTGAAATATACATATTGAGGGAAACCAGATATTAATATATTTGAAAAAGAAAACCCTCAGTCACCTTTTCTGCTGTCGTAGTTTAATTCAGGATTAAAACAATTTGTCATCATCTGGAAATTGTCACTTCACATAACTTGGACTCATTGTTTTATTGTGAAAGGCGTTGCGTCATGTGACCTCCACAGACGCATTAATTAATTCTGACTAAGGGAGGTTTAGAATGTCATTTTTGCCGATGGAGTGTTTTTAGATCCGCCTCAGTTTTCATATTTATAAGTAAAAAATAAAAATCCCATGGCGGCCGGGTTAGATTCTCTGGGGGGCCGGTTCTGGACCCCGGGCCGGTTCTGGATCCCGGGCCGGTCCTGGTCCCCGGGCCGGTCCTGGACCCCGGGCCGGTTCTGGACCCCGGGCCGGTTCTGGACCCCGGGCCGGTCCTGGTCCCCGGGCCACATGTTGGACACCCCTGGTCTAAATGTTGTCACGGCCAGGGTTCATATACAACGACAATAATGAAGATAATCACTAAACAATGAGGAGGTTGAGGATCCATAGTGACGTTTCATTGTGGAGTTCTTTACTGCAGGATCGTCTTTGTGGACAGAAGAAGTTCTGACACACGTCTGGAAACACTTTGAGTTCAGGGGAGATGAAAGAGAACAAAGAAACATCTTAAAGCAGTCGATTCACCCTTTCATTCAGACGAGAAGACCTTCTTCTTCTTCTTCTTCTTCTTCTTGTTCTTGTTCTTCTTCTTCTTCTTCTTCTTCTTCTTCCACTCGTTCACTCGGTGTGAAGAGAGAGGGTAGAATCCTCCAGAAGGAGTGGTGAGATAATGACAACATGGACAGAAAGGGACGTTACATTGAAGTAATCATGACACCAGCTCTCCCTGGTGGACCACTGCAGTACTGCAGCTCCCCCTGGAGGACCACTGCAGCACTGCAGCTCCCCCTGGTGGACCACTGCAGCACTGCAGCTCCCCCTGGTGGACCAAGTGTCTCTGGACACGTGTCTAACGGTTGTTGTGTGTTTGTCAGCTGTTCACCACCAAAGCCCAGAGTCTGCTGCTGATGACGTCAGTGGCCATGCCGGTGTTCAGCAAGAAGAAGGAGACGGTGAGTGGCGCTTTGATCTTCACCACTAAATGGAAAGTTCTTCTTTCCATTGAGTGGCGCTTTGATCTTCACCACTAAAGGGAAAGTTCTTCTTTACTGTGAAACTTCAGATGATTCAGACGACAGTTGGGCTTAGAATAATATAGTTTATAATAATATAGTTTATAATAATATAGTTTATAATAATATAGCCTTAGAATAATATAGTTTATAATAATATAGTTTATAATAATATAGTTTATAATAATATAGTTTATAATAATATAGTTTATAATAATATAATGGAAACTGCTGAACAGAGACCCCACCCTGCCTCCACCCTGCCTCTGGCCTCCATCCTGCCTCTAGCCCCCACCCTGCCCCCACCCTGACTCCACCCTGACTCCACCCTCCCCCCACCCTGACTCCACCCTGCCTCTAGCCTCCGCCCTGAGGCTAGAGGCAGGGTGGAGGCAGGGTGGAGGCAGGTTGGGGGCAGGGTGGAGGCTAGAGGCAGGATGGAGGCAGGGTGGAGGCAGGGTGGAGGCAGGTTGGGGGCAGGGTGGAGGCAGGGTGGAGGCTAGAGGCAGGATGGAGGCAGGGTGGAGGCAGGGTGGAGGCAGGGTGGAGGCCAGCCTCTAGCCTCCACAAAAGCTGGAATTTACATGTTAAGGTTCATTAAAACTCATTTCCTGAGACTGATAATGCTGAAGCTACCGGGAGGTCAAACAGACTGATAATGCTGAAGCTCCCGGGAGGTCAAACAGACTGATAATGCTGAAGCTCCCAGGAGGTCAAACAGACTGATAATGCTGAAGCTACCGGGAGGTCAAACAGACTGATAATGCTGAAGCTCCCAGGAGGTCAAACAGACTGATAATGCTGAAGCTACCGGGAGGTCAAACAGACTGATAATGCTGAAGCTCCCGGGAGGTCAAACAGACTGATAATGCTGAAGCTCCCAGGAGGTCAAACAGACTGATAATGCTGAAGCTACCGGGAGGTCAAACAGACTGATAATGCTGAAGCTCCCAGGAGGTCAAACAGACTGATAATGCTGAAGCTACCGGGAGGTTAAACAGACTGATAATGCTGAAGCTACCGGGAGGTCAAACAGACTGATAATGCTGAAGCTACCGGGAGGTCAAACAGACTGATAATGCTGAAGCTGATAATTTGCTGAGTCGGCATCGTGACGTTTCCTGATAAGCGACGTTGGACCGGTGGACAGACACTCATCAGGCCTGTCCTGTGTCCTCCTGTGTCCTCCTGTGTCCTCCTGTGTCCTCCTGTGTCCTGTGTCCCCCTGTGTCCTGTGTCCCCCTGTGTCCTGTGTCCCCCTGTGTCCTGTGTCCTGTGTCCTCCTGTGTCCTGTGTCCCCCTGTGTCCTGTGTCCCCAGCTGTCCCACGGCATCCTGCTGGGGGTGGTGGGCTCCGACGTGCCCCTGATGGAGGTGATGAAGCTGGCCCCCCCGCTACATGGTGAGCCCCTCAGATTCTAACCAGCAACCCTGCAGCTCTCTGACTGTGGTTCTCTCAGCTGGGCGCTCATGGCTACGCCTTCCTGCTCAACAACAACGGCTACATCCTCGCCCACCCCGACCTCCGCCCTCTGGTGAGCTCCACCCTACACTACCATTACTAGCTCTACATCTACACACGTAGGTCTATACATATAATATAGGTCTATAGATATAATATAGGTCTATAGATACAATATAGATCTATAGATATAATATAGGTCTATAGATATAATGTAGGTCTATAGATACAATGTAGGTCTATAGATACAATGTAGATCTATAGATACAATGTAGATCTATAGATACATCTACATACGTAGATCTATAGATATAATGTAAGTCTATAGATACAATGTAGGTCTATAGATATA
>NW_027661891.1:26986-36986 GCF_963422515.1 Blennius ocellaris
GATTCTATTAAAGCTACAGTAACGTTGTGGGCGTGTGCAGGGTGGAGCCGGGGATGGAGACGGCCTTCCTGGGGACCCGGGCCGGACTCATGAGGGTCATGAGATACGCTGGAGTGGAGACCAGAGTGGCCAAGTAAGACAAAGACCCTTCCTCCTCCTCATCCCTCCATCCCGTCCATCCAGAACCTCGTCCATCCAGAACCTCGTCCATCCAGAACCTCGTCCATCCAGAACCTCGTCCATCCAGGACCTCGTCCATCCAGAACCTCGTCCATCCAGAACCTCGTCCATCCAGAACCTCGTCCAGCATTCTGGGGACAGAATGTCAAACATCACGGATTTGATTGTTCTCACATTTTCCCTTCATGGGAGAAATGAAGGATCTTCTCTGTGAAAGCAGCTCCTCTTCAGACCATCCTGGTCTTCAGACCATCCTGGTCTCCAGTCCCGGTCCAGCTGTTCTGAACCGCTTTGTTCTCCACAGGAAGTTCCTGACCGCGGCCGATAAAGACAACCTGTTCACCGTGGACCACTTCCCCCTGTGGTACCGGCTGGCGGTGGAGAACACCCCTGGAAGGTTCCTCTACTACCCCGTCAACGACAAAGGTCTGTCCCCCCCCCTCCCCCCCTCCCCCTCCCCCTCCCCCCCCCCTCCCCCCCCGACCCGTCTGTTTCGTGGAACCACAAGCTGAACCGCTGAATTTCCTCCACCTCTGTTCCTCGTCAGGGGTGAAGTACGTGATCGCCACCACCTCGGTGACGGTGTCGTCTGACGGCAAGACGGCCATGGCTGGAGGTCAGTGTGTCGCCGGACCAGGTCACATGACGCTGCAGGGAGGCTGCTATTGGCTGGTTGATCTGATCGGTTGATCTGATAGGTTGATCTGATAGGTTGATCTGATTGGTTGATCTGGTTGGTTGATCTGATCGGTTGATCTGATCGGTTGATCTGATCGGTTGATCTGATTGGTTGATCTGATCGGTTGATCTGATTGGTTGATCTGATCGGTTGATCTGATCGGTTGATCTGATTGGTTGACGCCGTGGCGCCACTTTGGGGATTCTCACTTCAGGTTACATTTGGAAGTTTCTGGAGCTCAGACTAGGTTAAGATCATGTTTAGACCAGGTTTAGACCAGGTTTAAACCAGGTTTAGACCAGGTTTAGACCAGGTTTAGACCAGGTTTAGACCTTGTTTTCCTTCAGTTTTGTTTTTTCTGTTGTTAAATTTGATTTGATGGAATTTCTGTAATTTAGACCTTGTTCTGTATCTTGGACCAGGTCTGGGCTGTAGCTTGGACCAGGTCTGGACTGTAGCTCGGACCAGGTCTGGACTGTTGCTTGGACCAGGTCTGGACTGTAGCTCGGACCAGGTCTGGACTGTAGCTCGGACCAGGTCTGGACTGTAGCTCGGACCAGGTCTGGACTGTAGCTTGGACCAGGTCTGGACTGTAGCTTGGACCAGGTCTGGACTGTAGCTTGGACCAGGTCTGGACTGTAGTTTTGGACCAGGTCTGGACTGTAGCTCGGACCAGGTCTGGGCTGTAGCTTGGACCAGGTCTGGACTGTAGCTCGGACCAGGTCTGGACTGTAGCTCGGACCAGGTCTGGGCTGTAGCTTGGACCAGGTCTGGAACTGTAGCTCGGACCAGGTCTGGACTGTAGCTCGGACCAGGTCTGGACTGTAGCTCGGACCAGGTCTGGACTGTAGTTTTGGACTGGTTTGTTCTGGTTCTCCAGGTTTAGTGTTGATCTGAGTTGAAACAAGACAAAGGTCTAGAACTTCAATGTAAATCTTCCGTCGTGGTGTTTTTATTGGTGACAATCAGAGTTTGATGGACTGAATGACGTGAAGTTCAGTTTCGGTCAATAGAGTTTATTGTCTCCAGCAGGTTTCACGTCCTCGACATTGAGTTCATGTGTTTTTCACAAAGAACAAACAAAACAAACACTGGAAAAATAGACTTTGTCACAGGATTTCACACTTTGAGGATAAAAGTTGCTGTTGAGCTCTTTGAGGGTTTGTTGGTGTCAGAAGCTGCTGCAGTTCACCGCTCAGCCTGAAGGTGGCAGCACCTCTCTAACACTGTCTGACTGCAGTTCACCGCTCAGCCTGAAGGTGGCAGCACCTCTCTAACACTGTCTGACTGCAGTTCACCACTCAGCCTGAAGGTGGCAGCACCTCTCTAACACTGACTGCAGTTCACCACTCAGCCTGAAGGTGGCAGCACCTCTCTAACACTGACTGCAGTTCACCACTCGGCCTGAAGGTGGCAGCACCTCTCTAACACTGTCTGACTGCAGTTCACCGCTCAGCCTGAAGGTGGCAGCACCTCTCTAACACTGTCTGACTGCAGTTCACCACTCGGCCTGAAGGTGGCAGCACCTCTCTAACACTGTCTGACTGCAGTTCACCACTCAGCCTGAAGGTGGCAGCACCTCTCTAACACTGACTGCAGTTCACCACTCAGCCTGAAGGTGGCAGCACCTCTCTAACACTGTCTGACTGCAGTTCACCACTCAGCCTGAAGGTGGCAGCACCTCTCTAACACTGTCTGACTGCAGTTCACCACTCAGCCTGAAGGTGGCAGCACCTCTCTAACACTGACTGCAGTTCACCACTCAGCCTGAAGGTGGCAGCACCTCTCTAACACTGTCTGACTGCAGTTCACCACTCAGCCTGAAGGTGGCAGCACCTCTCTAACACTGTCTGACTGCAGTTCACCACTCGGCCTGAAGGTGGCAGCACCTCTCTAACACTGACTGCAGTTCACCACTCAGCCTGAAGGTGGCAGCACCTCTCTAACACTGACTGCAGTTCACCACTCAGCCTGAAGGTGGCAGCACCTCTCTAACACTGTCTGACTGCAGTTCACCACTCGGCCTGAAGGTGGCAGCACCTCTCTAACACTGACTGCAGTTCACCACTCGGCCTGAAGGTGGCAGCACCTCTCTAACACTGACTGCAGTTCACCACTCGGCCTGAAGGTGGCAGCACCTCTCTAACACTGACTGCAGTTCACCACTCGGCCTGAAGGTGGCAGCACCTCTCTAACACTGACTGACTGCAGTTGAACTCTGTGTTTGAAGAAAAGCGTTTTTCGTGCCGCAGCAGAACTGGTCTGACTCCACAGCTCAGAGGGAATTGAGCAGGGAGTTCCAACGAGCCCGGGAACTCTGGGGGAGTCGAACACGCAACTCTTTGAGGCAGAAACAACTTGAGAGGAAAGAAAAAGGAAAAGAGAAACGTCACATTGAGCTTGTTGAGCTCAGAAGGAGGTGCAGAAGAGCCGGACGGAGGAGATGCGGTGCAGCGTCCAGCTCCACCCACTCCAGCTCCACCCACTCCAGCCTGCTTCATCAGCTGGTCAACCAGCAGCTCAGAGAGGTGGAGCGGTTGGCTCAGAGAGGTGGAGCGGCTCAGAGAGGTGGAGCAGTTCAGAGAGGTGGAGCGTCTCAGAGAGGTGGAGCAGTTCAGAGAGGTGGAGCGGCTCAGGTAGGTGGAGCATCTCAGAGAGGTGGAGCAGTTCAGAGAGGTGGAGCGTCTCAGAGAGGTGGAGCGACTCAGAGAGGTGGAGCGACTAAGAGAGGTGGAGCGACTCAGGGAGGTGGAGCGGCTCAGAGAGGTGGAGCGGTTCAGAGAGGTGGAGCGGCTCAGGGAGGTGGAGCGGCTCAGAGAGGTGGAGCGGTTCAGAGAGGTGGAGCGGCTCAGGGAGGTGGAGCGGCTCAGGGAGGTGGAGCGACTCAGAGAGGTGGAGCGGCTCAGGGAGGTGGAGCGGCTCAGGGAGGTGGAGCGGCTCAGAGAGGTGGAGCGGCTCAGGGAGGTGGAGCGGTTCAGACAGGTGGAGCGGCTCAGGGAGGTGGAGCGACTCAGAGGGGTGGAGCTCGTCTCCGCGGTTCAGAAGCTGCTGATTCGGTAGCCGTGCACGAAGCCGCCGGCCTCTTTGGGCTCCGCCCCCTCCTCCTCCTCCTCCGCCGCGGCGGGGAACAGCATCCGCCCGTCCTCCAGGTCGGCGTCCCCCCCGGACTCCGCCATCAGGGGCTGCCCCCGCCGCTTCACCTCCCTCTGCTGGTGCGCCATCAGCGAGGCGTAGACGCAGCCGTAGGCGGCGGCCACCGCCATCATGACGCACACGGTGCCGCACACCACCCCCGCCACGACCTGCGTGCCGTGCGCTCGCCGCACGCTGGCGGGCCGGTAGCGCTGCCGCACGCACTCCTCGGTGCCGCCGAGCCGGCCCGGCGGGCAAGGCGGCCGCGTGGCGTAGCCGGAGCCGCCGCCGCCGGGAGTGTGGCGGCAGTAGCTGAACATCTCCGCCGGCACACTGCGGATGTCCCGGTCCCTCAGGTCCCCCGGGACGCTGCACTGCACCGCGTCCACCTGCCCATCTACGGAGAGAAGACGGGGGACGGAGGAGGGGAGGACGGGGGGTGGAGGAAGAACCCACAGGGCCGGGGGGGGGGGGGGTCGAGAGAGTTGGAGGTCGTTATACTCTCTGGACCTGGATCTGGGTCTGGGTCTAGACCGGTTCTGCTCACCCCTGAACGCCAGCCACTCCATCCAGTGCTTGAAGTCCCTCAGCCTGCAGTCGCAGTCCCAGGGGTTCCCCGCCAGGCGGAGCTGCCGGAGGCCCACCAGGGGCTCGAACGTGACCCGGTCCAGGGTCCCCAGCCGGTTCCTGGCCAGGGACAGCCAGGCCAGGGTGGGCAGCCCGTCCAGCAGGCCCCTGGGGAGCCACAGGAGTCCGTTGGAGGACAGGTCCAGCCCCCGCAGCTGCCGCAGCCCCCCGAAGGCCTCCTTGCTCAAGCCGGAGTTCCCCCGACCTCCGTCGGGACCCCGGACCGGCCCCGGGCCGCCGTCGGGGTCGTGGGTTGCGAGACGAATGCCGAGGTGGTTTGAGGACAGGTTCAGCCAGCGCAGGGCGCTCAGGCCCCAGAAGGCGCCCGGCGGCAGGGTGGAGAAGCGGTTCTGGGACAGGTCCAGGAGCTCCAGGCTGCTGAGGTTGTGGAGGTCCGACTGGCCCAGGAGGGACAGGTTGTTCCGGGGCAGCCGCAGAGCCCGGCAGTCCGGGTCCAGCAGGGGGAGGACGGGCGTCAGGGAGACCAGGCCGGCGGCAGAGCAGTCCGTGGTGTTGCTGTCGCAGCTGCAGGGACCAGGACAGCCTGCCGCTGGTTCCAGCAGGACCAGCAGGACCAGGCTGGTCCAAGCTGCACCGCCTGGAAGGGGGACGAAAACAGAACCATGAACTCTGGAAGAGACACTTCGTCCAGGTCCTTGGGTCCAAAACTCCACTTCCTGGTTCTTCTTCTCGGGTCTCCTGCGGATCTGAGTGACGAAAACTGGTTTTCTTCAACCAAAATAACCAACCAACCTTCAACCAAATAACGGGGCCGACCGGACCGACCGGACCGGACCGACGGGACCGACCGGACCGACCGGACCGACCGGACCGACGGGATCGACCGGGCCGACGGGACCGACCGGACCGACCGGACCTACCGGACCGACGGGACCGACCGGACCGACCGGACCTACCGGACCGACGGGACCGACGGGACCGACCGGACCAACGGGACCGACCGGACCTACCAGACCTACCAGACCTACCAGACCCCGGCTCTCTGGTCCTCAATCTACTGATCAGCTGATTGATGACATCATCAAACTACCTGCAAGCAGAGAGGTTTAGAACAGAGGAGGCGTACCCAGACTCTCTGGACCCGGTGTGGCCCGTTCTGGTCTCTTCATGTCTTCAGTAGGTCCTGGTCCTGGTCTCACGTCCTGCAGGAGCAGAAGAGACACAACTTGTACACTGAGGTCCGTCTGCTTTTCTGACAAATTATTTTCAAACACTGGAGCCCTGAGAGGAGGAGCTCCTGCTGAAGCCCCGCCTCCTGTTCCTGAGAGGAGGAGCTCCTGCTGAAGCCCCGCCTCCTCCTGTTCCTGAGAGGAGGAGCTCCTGCTGAAGCCCCGCCTCCTCCTGTTCCTGAGAGGAGGAGCTCCTGCTGAAGCCCCGCCTCCTCCTGTTCCTGAGAGGAGGAGCTCCTGCTGAAGCCCCGCCTCCTCCTGTTCCTGAGAGGAGGAGCTCCTGCTGAAGCCCCGCCTCCTGCTCCTGAGAGGAGGAGCTCCTGCTGAAGCCCCGCCTCCTCCTGCTCCTGAGAGGAGGTGCTCCTGCTGAAGCCCCACCTCCTGTTCCTGAGAGGAGGAGCTCCTGCTGAAGCCCCGCCTCCTCCTGAGAGGAGGAGCTCCTGCTGAAGCCCCGCCTCCTCCTGTTCCTGAGAGGAGGAGCTCCTGCTGAAGCCCCGCCTCCTCCTGTTCCTGAGAGGAGGAGCTCCTGCTGAAGCCCCGCCTCCTGCTCCTGAGAGGAGGAGCTCCTGCTGAAGCCCCGCCTCCTGGACCAGCCCTGGAGGACCATGACCACCAGGTCCCTCTTCTTCAGCCTCTCCGGCGCCATACACATGTGACTCCATACGTGGGATTCAGCGAGTCGTACACACATTATCAAACATGTCCAGGCTCTTGTGTCCTAGCTTGTCCTCAGTCCTCCTGGTCCCTCAGCGTCCTTCAGTCCACGACCCCCCAGGTGTGACCATGAAGCACCTCGATCCTCGTCTCGATCGTTTCTCCGCCGTCGGCAAGACGGAGCGTCGTTTTTCTCCTGGTCTGCTCTTTACTGCGCTGGTTTCTTGTTGCTTCGTGTGTTTCTGTGCCCGGACGTCCTGATGGAGCGCGAGGAAGACGAGGAAGACGAGGAAGACGAGGAAGAGGAAGATGAACCTGAGAGGGGGAGGAGTGGCCTCGTCGCCGGAGAAACGACGCCTCGAGGTCGTTCTTTTGTGGCGCGGCCCTCTTTTGTCGAGTCGGCACAAAGACGTCCGTCGCTCTGCCTCCAGGCCGCCTCCCACTTCACCGGGCGGAGCTTCACAATGCGGGTGGAGCAGAGAGGCGGAGCGACGCAGTGATGGACAATGTGAGGAAAGTAGAGTGTGACTGATGAGTCGTGACCTTTGACCCCGAGGGACTCGCTCTTCACACCACAGGACCTCAACGTTCACTGTGTGTGCGTGTGTGTGTGTGTGTGTGTGTGTGTGTGTGTGTGTGTGTGTGTGTGTGTGTGTGTGTGTGTGTGTGTGTGTGTGTGTGTGTGTGTGTGTGTGTGTGTGTCACTAATCCCATCAACATGAACATGATGATTTGTCATCAAGGATCGATCAGCTGCGGGGGAGGGGAGGAATTTCCGTCATCGTCGACACGCTGGAAGGCGACGCGCCGTTAGCCGTTAGCCATTAGCCGTTAGCCATTAGCCGTTAGCCATTAGCCGTCTGCTAGCAGAACATCAGCGTTTAGCCTGAGCGTTGTAACAAGGAGAAGCAGTGATGGACGGAGGGTTGGGGTTAGGATGGACGTAGCGGTGTGGCGGGTCTGATGACCTCGTAATCCACTGGTTTCCATGGCGACCAATATGGCGTCTCCCCAGGGTCCTGGTTGGTCCCTGGAGGATCCAGAGGAGCCGCGACGGCGCTGACGTCCAGGTTTCCTCCATAGTTTCAGCTGAATCACGCTTTTATTTTGGAAAAAGACTCCACCCTGGAGGTCGAACCACCCGTTGGTGTTTTCACTGAGCAACGTGTTGCCATGGAAACGCTTCAACTGGAAGAAGCTGAACAGACTTTCAGTTGATTTCTACGTCACGTAACTCCACCCCTGAAGGTGAAGGTGGCTGGCGTGAAGAGAAATCTACGTCACGTAGCTCCACCCCTGAAGGTGAAGGTGGCTGGCGTGAAGAGAAATCTACGTCACGTAACTCCACCCCTGAAGGTGAAGGTGGCTGGCGTGAAGAGAAATCTACGTCACGTAACTCCACCCCTGAAAGTGAAGGTGGCTGGCGTGAAGAGAAATCTACGTCACGTAACTCCACCCCTGAAAGTGAAGGTGGCTGGCGTGAAGAGAAATCTACGTCACGTAACTCCACCCCTGAAAGTGAAGGTGGCTGGCGTGAAGAGAAATCTACGTCATGTAGCTCCACCCCTGAAGGTGAAGGTGGCTGGCGTGAAGAGAAATCTACGTCACGTAGCTCCACCCCTGAAAGTGAAGGTGGCTGGCGTGAAGAGAAATCTACGTCACGTAACTCCACCCCTGAAAGTGAAGGTGGCTAGCGTGAAGAGAAATCTACGTCACGTAGCTCCACCCCTGAAGGTGAAGGTGGCTGGCGTGAAGAGAAATCTACGTCACGTAACTCCACCCCTGAAAGTGAAGGTGGCTGGCGTGAAGAGAAATCTACGTCACGTAACTCCACCCCTGAAAGTGAAGGTGGCTGGCGTGAAGAGAAATCTACGTCACGTAGCTCCACCCCTGAAGGTGAAGGTGGCTGGCGTGAAGAGAAATCTACGTCACGTAACTCCACCCCTGAAAGTGAAGGTGGCTGGCGTGAAGAGAAATCTACGTCACGTAACTCCACCCCTGAAGGTGAAGGTGGCTGGCGTGAAGAGAAATCTACGTCACGTAGCTCCACCCCTGAAGGTGAAGGTGGCTGGCGTGAAGAGAAATCTACGTCACGTAACTCCACCCCTGAAAGTGAAGGTGGCTGGCGTGAAGAGAAATCTACGTCATGTAGCTCCACCCCTGAAGGTGAAGGTGGCTGGCGTGAAGAGAAATCTACGTCACGTAGCTCCACCCCTGAAAGTGAAGGTGGCTGGCGTGAAGAGAAATCTACGTCACGTAGCTCCACCCCTGAAAGTGAAGGTGGCTGGCGTGAAGAGAAATCTACGTCACGTAACTCCACCCCTGAAGGTGCAGACCACGACGGTCACTAGACTAAAGAAAGCCTGAGAGCAGCTCAGTGCCGGAGGCGGAGCTCCACCCTCAGCAGACCGCCCAACCTCCTCCACCCGTCTCCGTCTCACGGCTGCAGCAACAGCTGGAGGGGGAATCGGGTTACAGGAGGGATTTAGCAAAACATAATTTTGTCTTGTATAAGTCCTCCGGACAGGAAGTGGAGACTGACGTAGTCACAGGATGTTGGTCGGGACACTTTACTGAAGAAACCACTGGAGCTGGAGACCTCCTCATCCAGAGGTGGAGGCTCACCCAGAGGTGGAGGCTCATCCAGAGGTGGAGGCACATCCAGAGGTGGAAGCTCATCCAGAGGTGGAGGCTCATCCAGAGGTGGAGGCTCACCCAGAGGTGGAGGCTCATCCAGAGGTGGAGGCACATCCAGGAGGCTCATCCAGAGGTGGAGGCTCAGCCAGAGGTGGAGGCTCATCCAGAGGTGGAGGCACATCCAGGAGGCTCATCCAGAGGTGGAGGCTCACCCAGAGGTGGAGGCACATCCAGGAGGCTCATCCAGAGGTGGAGGCTCATCCAGAGGTGGAGGCTCACCCAGAGGTGGAGGCACATCCAGAGGTGGAGGCTCATCCAGAGGTGGAGGCTCACCCAGAGGTGGAGGCACATCCAGAGGTGGAGGCTCATCCAGAGGTGGAGGCACATCCAGGAGGCTCATCCAGAGGTGGAGGCTCAGCCAGAGGTGGAGGCACATCCAGGAGGCTCATCCAGAGGTGGAGGCTCACCCAGAGGTGGAGGCTCATCCAGAGGTGGAGGCACATCCAGAGGTGGAGGCTCATCCAGAGGTGGAGGCTCACCCAGAGGTGGAGGCTCATCCAGAGGTGGAGGCACATCCAGGAGGCTCATCCAGAGGTGGAGGCTCAGCCAGAGGTGGAGGCTCATCCAGAGGTGGAGGCACATCCAGGAGGCTCATCCAGAGGTGGAGGCTCAGCCAGAGGTGGAGGCTCACCCAGAGGTGGAGGCACATCCAGGAGGCTCATCCAGAGGTGGAGGCTCACCCAGAGGTGGAGGCACATCCAGGAGGCTCATCCAGAGGTGGAGGCTCACCCAGAGGTGGAGGCACATCCAGGAGGCTCATCCAGAGGTGGAGGCTCATCCAGAGGTGGAGGCTCATCCAGAGGTGGAGGCTCATCCAGAGGTGGAGGCACATCCAGAGGTG
>NW_027661891.1:41986-96450 GCF_963422515.1 Blennius ocellaris
CTTGTTTCACTGTAGAATCAGGTTTTGGTCCTTTAAGTCCCGATTGTCCACCTAAACCCTGCAAAGTGTTGTGAACTGATTCTCTTCTCTGTTTCACTGAAAGTCTTTGTCTTGTCTCCTCGTGTCCCTCGTGTCCCTCGTGTCCCTCAGCCCAGCGACACGGACGTAAGTTCACCTGCTTCACATGTTTATGTCCTGCTGTAGGTGGACTAGAGAATCCCTGACCTCTGACCTCTTCATGTGTCCCGCAGTGTTCTGACGTGGAGGGGGTGTGTCCCCTGAGCTGTGAGAGTCCAGTACGTATGTCCTGCTGTCCCAGACGTCCCTCGGCCCGGTCATGTGACCAGGACCAGTAAACACACTGTTCTGCTGCTTCTTCTTCAGGATCTCAACTGTTTCCTGGTCGACAACAACGGCTTCGTCCTGCTGTCCAAGGAGAGGAACGAGGTGAGACCCCCCACCCCCCCCCACCAGACCACAGGGAGGTTCTGATCCCCCCCCCCCCCACCAGACCACAGGGAGGTTCTGATCCTCCCCCCCCCCCGCCAGACCACAGAGAGGTTCTGATCCCCCCCCCCCCACCAGACCCCAGAGAGGTTCTGATCCCCCCCCCCCCCCACCAGACCCAGAGGGGTTCTGATCCTCCCCCCCCCCGCCAGACCACAGGGAGGTTCTGATCCCCCCCCCCCACCAGACCACAGGGAGGTTCTGATCCTCCCCCCCCCCGCCAGACCACAGAGAGGTTCTGATCCCCCCCCCCCCACCAGACCCCAGAGAGGTTCTGATCCCCCCCCCGCCAGACCACAGAGAGGTTCTGACCCCCCCCCCACCAGACCCCAGAGAGGTTCTGATCCCCCCCCCCACCAGACCACAGGGAGGTTCTGACCCCCCCCCACCAGACCACAGGGAGGTTCTGATCCCCCCCCCCGCCAGACCACAGAGAGGTTCTGACCCCCCCCCACCAGACCACAGGGAGGTTCTGACCCGCCCCCCCCCCCACCAGACCCCAGAGAGGTTCTGATCCCACCCCCCACCAGACCACAGGGAGGTTCTGACCCCCCCCCCCCACCAGACCATAGAGAGGTTCTGACCCCCCCCCCCACCAGACCCCAGAGAGGTTCTGATCCCCCCCCCACCAGACCCAGAGGAGTTCTGAACCCCCCCCCTGACCACCAGACCATAGAGAGGTTCTGACCCCCCCCCCCACCAGACCCCAGAGAGGTTCTTTCATCTGTTCAACCTGCCGTTCTGTCGGCTGACAAACAACATCTGGACGGCGCAGGACTGGAGGACTGTTAATCTGTGTGTGTGTGTGTGTGTGTGTGTGTGTGTGTGTGTGTGTGTGTGTGTGTGTGTGTGTGTGTGTGTGTGTGTGTGTGTGTGTGTGTGTGTGTGTGTGTGTCCAGGAGTAGCTGCAGACACACTGATACTATAGGTGAAATTAATCCCATAATTCAGCCTTCATCACTTCACCGTCAGTGGTTCTGTTGGTGGAGCTTCCATACATGCAGTGACTGTAAGGCGACCTTGCTTTGAGCCGGCCGTCCATCTGACAGCTGCTCCTCTGGATTAACTGCAGTCAGAGCCATTACACCAGGACACACACACACACACACACACACACACACACACACACACACACACACACACACACGTCTCTTCCAGATGTTCCAGATGTTGTCATTGACAGAAACATGAAGTCATATTCTGAAAAGGTAACTTGGGCTCATGCGTTTCAGTCACAGACCTTCAGTTGGTCTGTACCTTTAAACATACTGCTTCCTGTTTTCCTGCTCATTTCCTCCTGCTGCTGGTCCAGGTCCTGGTCCAGGTCCTGGTCCAGGTCCTGGACAAGGTCCTGGTCCTGGTCCTGGTCCAGGTCCTGGTTCTTCTTCTCACGTCTCTGTTCGGGACGTAATTCTGTCATCAAGTCCTGAAACTGTTCTAATGTTTTTAAATGATAAATGATACTGCAGCGTGTAGCTGACCCTCTCTGGAGCTACACGCTGCTACACGCTGCTACGCGCTGCTACATATTGCTACGCTCTGCTACACGCTGCTACACGCTGCTACACGCTGCTACATATTGCTACGCTCTGCTACACGCTGCTACATGCTGCTACAAGCTGCTACATACTGCTACACGCTGCTACACACTGCTACACGCTGCTACATACTGCTACACGCTGCTACATATTGCTACGCTCTGCTACACGCTGCTACATACTCCTACACACTGCTACACGCTGCTACACACTGCTACACGCTGCTACATACTGCTACACGCTGCTACATACTCCTACACACTGCTACACGCTGCTACATACTGCTACACGCTGCTACATACTCCTACACACTGCTACATACTCCTACACTCTGCTACACACTGCTACATACTCCTACACGCTGCTACACGCTGCTACATACTGCTACACGCTGCTACATACTCCTACACACTGCTACACGCTGCTACATACTCCTACACGCTGCTACACGCTGCTACATACTCCTACACGCTGCTACACGCTGCTACATACTCCTACACTCTGCTACACGCTGCTACACACTGCTACACGCTGCTACATACTCCTACACGCTGCTACATACTGCTGCACGCTGCTACATACTCCTACACACTGCTACACGCTGCTACACGCTGCTACATACTCCTACACACTGCTACACCTACACACTGCTACACGCTGCTACACGCTGCTACATACTCCTACACACTGCTACACGCTGCTACATACTGCTACACGCTGCTACATACTCCTACACACTGCTACATACTGCTACACACTGCTACATGCTGCTACATACTGCTACACGCTGCTACATACTGCTACGCTCTGCTACACGCTGCTACATACTGCTACACGCTGCTACATACTGCTACGCTCTGCTACACGCTGCTACATACTGCTACACGCTGCTACATACTGCTACGCTCTGCTACACGCTGTTACATACTGCTACGCTCTGCTACACGCAGCTACATACTGCTACGCTCTGCTACACGCAGCTACATACTGCTACACGCAGCAGCAGCTCCCCCTGTAGGGACGGAGGTTTGGTTTTGCTAAACGTTGCCACGTCGGCTGGGTTGGAAGGAGCTTCATGTTTTGTCAGAACTCAAAGAGCTGCTGCTCTGCTGTCTGGTCGTTGTGGACCTGGACTGGTTCTGGTACCAGAACCAGAGGAGGAGAACCTTCCTCTGGTACCAGAACCAGAGGAGGACAACCGTCCTCTAGAGCCTCGTGACGTCCCTCCATGTCGTCTCCTCAGGTGGGGCGTTTCTTCGGGGCGGTGGACGGCTCCGTCATGGCGTCGCTCATCAAGATGGGAATGTTCAAAAAGTCAGTAGAACTCGGTTCTATTCTCAGTTCTTCTGGTTCCCTTCACGTTCTAATCAAAGTACCGATGACGTGTCCACAGGGTGTCGCTGTTCGACTACCAGGCCATGTGCAAGAACAGCCACCATCACGCCAGCGGCGCCCGACCCCTGCTCAGCGTGAGTCACCTTCATGTTCTGGTGGGTGGAGGAGGGTCTGGAGGGTGGAGGAGGTGTGAGAGGGTCTGGAGGGTGGAGGAGGTCTGAGAGGTTGGTTCTGGAGGGTGGAGGAGGTGTGAGAGGGTCTGAGAGGGTGGAGGAGGTCTGAGAGGGTCTGGAGGGTGGAGGAGGTGTGAGAGGTTCTGGAGGGTGGAGGTGTGAGAGGTTGGTTCTGGAGGGTGGAGGAGGTTCTGGAGGGTGGAGGAGGTTCTGGAGGGTGGAGGAGGTGATGATCAGCTTGTAGGTCTCCATAACAACAATAACGTTGCTGTCCTTCTTTCCTCCATCAGCCTTTTTATCTCCTGGCCGCCTCCGTCAGGTGGTTCTTCTCCAACACGCTCATGTAAGTGGACCCTGACACCATCATGGTGTCACATGACCATCGATGGTCACACACTTTATGACACTCTAGGATCAAAGGGTGGAGGTGCTCCAGTGTCTCGGGGACAAAGTGTCCTGATGGACAAAGACACTGAATATAAAGAGTTTCTTGGTCCAGAGCTACAATATTAGAATCTCCTGGAAACCAGCTTGAGCTGGTTTTTAAAAAGTGTTTCTCTGGAAGACGACCCCGAAACGACTCACCTTGTCCCGTTTGTCTCCTCAAGGTTCCTGCTGGACTTCAACCTGTGTGGTCTCTGGTACTCTGATTACTTTGTGGACGGTAAGACTTCCTGGTCTGGTCTGGTCTGGTCAGACCCTGTTCACATAGTTCCAACCAGACCACGTTGACCCACCAGTAGACGAGTCCTCGTGAACGACGACCGTCAGCAGACGAACCCTGTGACTCGTCCAGCAGAGACGAGACACGACTGTCCTCGCTTCTTCAAGTCTCCTTCCGATTCCAGAGTTTACAAAAAAGATTTAAAGTTTGTAAATGAAAAAGTGGGTCAGAAAACAGAACGTTGTGTTTTCCTGCAAAACGACGCAGAACGAAGCTTCATGTCGGGTTTTTCCTCTCGGAGTCGTCGAGATGAAGGTTCTCGCTGCTCCGGTTCTCGTTCTGCTGCTGGAGCAGGTCCCACTGACGTCAACAGGCTGGTGGTCTGTTTTAACCACCGAACCAACCAACCAGCTAACTAACCAACCACCAACCAACCAACCAACTAACTGACTAACCAACCAACCAACCAACCACCAACCAACCAACCAGCTAACTAACCAACCACCAACTAACCAACCAACTAACTGACTAACCAACCAACCAACCAACTAACTGACTAACTAACCAACCAACTAACTGACTAACCACCAACTAACAAACCAACTAACTGATTAACTAACCAACCAACTAACTGACTAACCAACCACCAACCAACTAACTAACCAACCAACTAACTGACTAACCACCAACTAACAAACCAACTAACTGATTAACTAACCAACCAACTAACTGATTAACCAACCACCAACCAACTAACTGACTAACTAACCAACCAACTAACTGACTAACCAACCACCAACCAACTAACCAACCAAACAGCTGGCCAACCACCAACCAACTAACTGACTAACCAACCACCAACTAACCAACCAACTAACTGACTAACCAACCATCCAACCAACCAGCCAGCCAACCAACAAACCAACTAACTGACTAACCAACCAACTGACTAACCATCAACTAAAAAACCAACTAACTGACTAACCACCAACTAACCAACCAACTAACTGACTAACCAACCAACTGACTAACCACCAACTAACTGACTAACCACCAACTAACCAACCAACTAACTGACTAACCAACCACCAACCAACTAACTGACTAACCAACCAACTGACTAACCACCAACTAACAAACCAACTAACTGACTAACCACCAACTAACCAACCAACTAACTGACTAACCAACCACCAACCAACTAACCAACCAACCAGCTGGCTAACCACCAACCAACTGACTGACTAACCAACTAACTGACTAACCAACCAACTAACTAACTGACCAACTAACTAACTAACTAACCAAGCACCTAACCAACCAACCAACCAACCAGCCACCCACCCACCTAAGCCCCGCCCACCAACACGTCACTGACCTCAGATGAAGTTAAATCATCGTTGTGTTTCTCTACACGTTGAATCTACATTCTGTATGTCTCGTCTCCAAACACTGCATCTTCTTCATCTTCATCTTCATCTTCATCTTCATCACCACCATCCAACGTCTCCACCGCCTCCATCCACCATCATCCACCTTCATCCAACCAGCCAAAGCCGGCTATCACACCTGTGAGTATGTGTGTGTGTGTGTGTGTGTGAGGGTGGAGGTGTGTGTGTGTGTGTGTGTGAGGGTGGAGGTGTGACGCTGTGGTGTGTCTCCGTCAGCCCACAAGCAGAAGAAGGTGGAGGCTCTGGTTCCCTGCGACACGGCGTATCCTGGCTTCATGTCTGAGGCGTCGGTCCGGGAGGCCAACAGCCTTATCAAGTGTGGCCGCTGCCAGAAGTACGACCCCACACACACACACACACACACACACACACACACACACACACACACACACACAGCCTGCCGCAGTGCCCTTGAGCAGCTCCTCCGCCCTCCAGGATGTTCGTGGTGCAGCAGATCCCCGACAGCAACCTGGTCCTGGTGGTGACGCAGGCCGACTGCGACTGCTCCCGGCAGTACGGCCCCATCCCCCTGGAGCCGCGCGAGATCAAATATATCCTTTACTTCCTCCGAGCGCTAGCGTTAGCGTTAGCGTTAGCATTAGCATTAGCTTCAGTCAAGTGACTTCAAACTCTGAACCAGCGTCCTTCACTCCCTGAACATAACGCCACCGTCAAGTGTAACAGGATGAAGTCCCAGAAGGTACGGCGGCGTCCGCAGTCCTGCCACTCCTACCACCCCAAGGCAAGGAATCCTAATGCTCACTCTCTCTCCTGTCCTAATGCTCACTCTCTACTGTCCTAATGCTCACTCTCTCCTGTCCTAATGCTCACTCTCTACTGTCCTAATGCTCAGTGTCTCTCCAGTCCTAATGCTCACTCTCTCTCCAGTCCTAATGCTCACTCTCTACTGTCCTAATGCTCACTCTCTACTGTCCTAATGCTCACCCTCTACTGTCCTAATGCTCACTCTCTACTGTCCTAATGCTCACTCTCTACTGTCCTAATGCTCACCCTCTACTGTCCTAATGCTCACTCTCTACTGTCCTAATGCTCACCCTCTACTGTCCTAATGCTCACTCTCTACTGTCCTAATGCTCACTCTCTCTACTGTCCTAATGCTCACTCTCTACTGTCCTAATGCTCACTCTCTCTACTGTCCTAATGCTCACTCTCTACTGTCCTAATGCTCACTCTCTACTTTCCTAATGCTCACTCTCTATCCAGTCCTAATGCTCACTCTCTCCTGTCCTAATGCTCACACTCTACTGTCCTAATGCTCACTCTCTCCTGTCCTAATGCTCACTCTCTCTACTGTCCTAATGCTCACTCTCTCTACTGTCCTAATGCTCACTCTCTACTGTCCTAATGCTCACTCTCTCTACTGTCCTAATGCTCACTCTCTACTGTCCTAATGCTCACTCTCTCTACTGTCCTAATGCTCACCCTCTACTGTCCTAATGCTCACTCTCTAATGTCCTAATGCTCACACTCTCTACTGTCCTAATGCTCACTCTCTACTGTCCTAATGCTCACTCTCTAATGTCCTAATGCTCACACTCTCTACTGTCCTAATGCTCACTCTCTACTGTCCTAATGCTCACCCTCTACTGTCCTAATGCTCACCCTCTACTGTCCTAATGCTCACACTCTACTGTCCTAATGCTCACTCTCTACTGTCCTAATGCTCACTCTCTACTGTCCTAATGCTCACTCTCTCTACTGTCCTAATGCTCACTCTCTAATGTCCTAATGCTCACACTCTACTGTCCTAATGCTCACACTCTACTGTCCTAATGCTCACTCTCTAATGTCCTAATGCTCACACTCTACTGTCCTAATGCTCACTCTCTACTGTCTTAATGCTCACTCTCTACTGTCCTAATGCTCACTCTCTCTACTGTCCTAATGCTCACACTCTACTGTCCTAATGCTCACTCTCTAATGTCCTAATGCTCACACTCTACTGTCCTAATGCTCACACTCTACTGTCCTAATGCTCACACTCTACTGTCCTAATGCTCACTCTCTCTACTGTCCTAATGCTCACTCTCTAATGTCCTAATGCTCACACTCTACTGTCCTAATGCTCACACTCTACTGTCCTAATGCTCACTCTCTACTGTCCTAATGCTCACTCTCTACTGTCTTAATGCTCACTCTCTCTACTGTCCTAATGCTCACTCTCTCTACTGTCCTAATGCTCACTCTCTAATGTCCTAATGCTCACACTCTACTGTCCTAATGCTCACACTCTACTGTCCTAATGCTCACTCTCTACTGTCCTAATGCTCACACTCTACTGTCCTAATGCTCACTCTCTCTACTGTCCTAATGCTCACTCTCTAATGTCCTAATGCTCACACTCTACTGTCCTAATGCTCACACTCTACTGTCCTAATGCTCACACTCTACTGTCCTAATGCTCACTCTCTACTGTCCTAATGCTCACTCTCTACTGTCTTAATGCTCACTCTCTACTGTCCTAATGCTCACTCTCTCTACTGTCCTAATGCTCACTCTCTACTGTCCTAATGCTCACTCTCTCTACTGTCCTAATGCTCACTCTCTAATGTCCTAATGCTCACACTCTACTGTCCTAATGCTCACTCTCTCTACTGTCCTAATGCTCACTCTCTACTGTCCTAATGCTCACACTCTACTGTCCTAATGCTCACACTCTACTGTCCTAATGCTCACTCTCTAATGTCCTAATGCTCACACTCTACTGTCCTAATGCTCACACTCTACTGTCCTAATGCTCACACTCTACTGTCCTAATGCTCACTCTCTACTGTCCTAATGCTCACTCTCTACTGTCTTAATGCTCACTCTCTCCAGTCCTAATGCTCACACTCTACTGTCCTAATGCTCACTCTCTCTACTGTCCTAATGCTCACTCTCTAATGTCCTAATGCTCACACTCTACTGTCCTAATGCTCACACTCTACTGTCCTAATGCTCACTCTCTACTGTCCTAATGCTCACACTCTACTGTCCTAATGCTCACTCTCTCTACTGTCCTAATGCTCACTCTCTAATGTCCTAATGCTCACACTCTACTGTCCTAATGCTCACACTCTACTGTCCTAATGCTCACTCTCTACTGTCCTAATGCTCACTCTCTACTGTCTTAATGCTCACTCTCTACTGTCTTAATGCTCACTCTCTACTGTCCTAATGCTCACTCTCTCCAGTCCTAATGCTCACACTCTACTGTCTTAATGCTCACTCTCTACTGTCTTAATGCTCACTCTCTACTGTCCTAATGCTCACCCTCTACTGTCCTAACGCTCACTCTCTACTGTCCTAATGCTCACTCTCTCTACTGTCCTAATGCTCACACTCTACTGTCCTAATGCTCACACTCTACTGTCCTAATGCTCACTCTCTACTGTCTTAATGCTCACTCTCTACTGTCCTAATGCTCACTCTCTACTGTCCTAATGCTCACTCTCTAATGTCCTAATGCTCACACTCTACTGTCGTAACGCTCACTCTCTACTGTCCTAATGCTCACTCTCTACTGTCTTAATGCTCACTCTCTACTGTCCTAATGCTCACTCTCTACTGTCCTAATGCTCACTCTCTACTGTCCTAACGCTCACTCTCTACTGTCCTAATGCTCACTCTCTAATGTCCTAATGCTCACACTCTACTGTCCTAATGCTCACTCTCTACTGTCTTAATGCTCACTCTCTACTGTCCTAATGCTCACTCTCTCTACTGTCCTAATGCTCACTCTCTAATGTCCTAATGCTCACACTCTACTGTCCTAATGCTCACTCTCTACTGTCCTAATGCTCAGTGTCTCTCCAGTCCTAATGCTCACTCTCTCTCCAGTCCTAATGCTCAGTGTCTCTCCAGTCCTAATGCTCACTCTCTACTGTCCTAATGCTCAGTCTCTCCTGTCCTAATGCTCAGTGTCTCTCCAGTCCTAATGCTCACTCTCTCCTGTCCTAATGCTCACTTTCTCCTGTCCTAATGCTCAGTGTCTCTCCAGTCCTAATGCTCACTCTCTCCAGTCCTAATGCTCAGTGTCTCTCCAGTCCTAATGCTCACTCTCTACTGTCCTAATGCTCACTTTCTCCTGTCCTAATGCTCACTCTCTCCAGTCCTAATGCTCAGTGTCTCTCCAGTCCTAATGCTCACTTTCTCCTGTCCTAATGCTCACTCTCTCCAGTCCTAATGCTCACTCTCTCCTGTGCTAATGCTCAGTCTCTCCTGTCCTAATGCTCAGTGTCTCTCCAGTCCTAATGCTCACTCTCTCCTGTCCTAATGCTCACTTTCTCCTGTCCTAATGCTCACTCTCTCCAGTCCTAATGCTCAGTGTCTCTCCAGTCCTAATGCTCACTCTCTCCTGTCCTAATGCTCACTCTCTCCTGTCCTAATGCTCAGTGTCTCTCCAGTCCTAATGCTCACTCTCTCCTGTCCTAATGCTCAGTGTCTCTCCAGTCCTAATGCTCACTCTCTCTCCAGTCCTAATGCTCACTCTCTCCTGTCCTAATGCTCACTCTCTCCAGTCCTAATGCTCACTCTCTCCAGTCCTAATGCTCAGTGTCTCTCCAGTCCTAATGCTCACTCTCTCCTGTCCTAATGCTCACTCTCTCCTGTCCTAATGCTCAGTGTCTCTCCAGTCCTAATGCTCACTCTCTCCAGTCCTAATGCTCACTCTCTCCAGTCCTAATGCTCACTCTCTCCAGTCCTAATGCTCACTCTCTCCTGTCCTAATGCTCACTCTCTCCAGTCCTAATGCTCACTCTCTCCAGTCCTAATGCTCACTCTCTCCTGTCCTAATGCTCACTCTCTCCTGTCCTAATGCTCAGTGTCTCTCCAGTCCTAATGCTCACTCTCTCCAGTCCTAATGCTCAGTGTCTCTCCAGTCCTAATGCTCACTCTCTCCAGTCCTAATGCTCACTCTCTCCTGTCCCATGTGTCCTGTGTCCACAGGAGGACGCTAAGGACTGCGGCGGTGCGTCTGCGCTGTGTCTGTCCGTCTCGCTCTTCCTGGTGTGTGTCCTCGTCTCGCTGGTCCTCCAGGGACGGACGTGACTGGACGCTGCTCAGGAAGCTGGAGACCCTCGTTCCTGTGACGACGCCGCCCCCTGCTGGACGTCTGAAACACTGCAGACTGGAGCGTTTCACAGCTTTTTCATCAAACAGTCTTCATAGTTTTTACGCTGCAGAAGCTTCCAGACACTGAACAGCTGCAGTTCCGCAGGTGGCCTCGGGGGCAGTAGTGAGTCACTGTGACTGGACTGATGAAACCTCAGGAATCGTTTCGTGACGTCAAATCACCACAATGTTCACCGTGCTGGACACTTTTCACAGGATTTAGATTCTCATGTTTTAGTCTTTTATAAACCAATCGTTGTCAAGGTTTTAACTCTTTGATAAAACACAGCGGAAACATTTAAACAAATAAATGTGAAGAACAAATGCTGGTTCTTTCTCTTTAAACCTGTGACGTCACCACCGTTCACACTGAGCAGGAGCAATATGTACAATAAAGTTTCACTGTTCAAAACCAAGATTCAATTCAACTTTATATGTACAGATCCACAAACAGTCCTTTCAGGTACAGAACCTGCAGAACCAGACTCGGAGGAGGAGAACCTGCAGAACCAGACTCAGAGGAAGAGAACGTGCAGAACCAGGCTTGGAGGAAGAGAACCTGCAGAACCAGACTCAGAGGAAGAGAACGTGCAGAACCAGACTCGGAGGAGGAGAACCTGCAGAACCAGACTCAGAGGAAGAGAACCTGCAGAACCAGACTCGGAGGAGGAGAACCTGCAGAACCAGACTCAGAGGAGGAGAACCTGCAGAACCAGACTCAGAGGAGGAGAACCTGCAGAACCAGACTCAGAGGAGGAGAACCTGCAGAACAGGACTCGGAAGAGGAGAACCTGCAGAACCAGACTCAGAGGAAGAGAACCTGCAGAACCAGACTCGGAGGAGAACCTGCAGAACCAGACTCGGAGGAGGAGAACCTGCAGAACCAGACTCGGAGGAAGAGAACCTGCAGAACCAGACTCGGAGGAGAACCTGTCACTCCCGTGTCTCCTCCGCCAGCGAGGCTCTAGTGTTGTATATCTATGCTTTTATAACGCTTCCGTCTCAGCCAATCACAGAAAAGGTTTGCAGCGAGGACCCCTCATAGAACCTTTTACTGTGCCTGAATGTAATAACGCAGCTTTAAATATAATAAACTAAAATGCGCGAGTGCAGTTCTAACGGGCCGTTGACTGATGAGACGAGGACATGTTGTCTCCCACACCGGTCGTGACGTGTCGGAGCGTCAGGCCCCCCTCCCCTCCCCCCTCGGGATGTTTGCGTTCAGGCAGTCGGAGGGGCGCCTCTCCCTCTGACGTCACGGTTGCCGCTGACATTCCCCGTCGTGCCTCCATAACATTAGCCAGCAGCTCCGCGATGCTCCGCTCGAGGAGTCCGGCCCAGTAACGTGTTCTGCGGGGTCTCTGGGAGGATGTCTCCGCTCCTCAGGCTGCTGTCGGCGGCCGGCCGGCCCCTCCGCCGGGCCGCGGCCGCCCGGGCCCGGCTGCTCCTCTGCGGCGGAGCCCGGAGCTCCGCGGTCCCGGTAAGAACACGGAACGGAACCGGTTCCGACCGAACACGTCGCGTCCCCCCCCCCCCCCCTCCCCCTCCCCACACGACGTCCCGGTAGGAACCACCGGGTCCAGCACCGGCCGGGTCCCCGGGACCTGCCGGAGGACTCGTGAAAGTCACGGCGGAAGGTCGCAGCGGCGGGAGGATGGAGGGGGTCCGGGTCCCGGTCCCGGCCCCGGTTCGGTCTCCTCGGTGTCTCCAGACCTCCACTGACGGAACCAGAACCTTCAGAACTGTGATCCGGCTCAGCTTACAGACTTCTGTTACATCACATATTTCATATTGCATGTACATATACGTGTATTTATACATGTGAAGTACACTATTACTATTGTAGTATTATTATTATTATTATTATTATTATTATTATTATTATTATTATTATTATTATCAAAACCTCTGGCCGTCATGCGTTTGACGGAGGAGGGAGGAGGTGTAGGAAGGTGGAGGTGTAGGAAGGTGGAGCAGCTGGTCGTCCAGCGTTTGACGGAGGAGGAAGGAGGTGTAGGAAGGTGGAGGTGTAGGAAGGTGGAGGCGTAGGAAGGTGGAGGTGTAGAAAGGTGGAGTGTAGGAAGGTGGAGGTGTAGAAAGGTGGAGGTGTAGGAAGGTGGAGGTGTAGGAAGGTGGAGGTGTAGAAAGGTGGAGTTGTAGGAAGGTGGAGGTGTAGGAAGGTGGAGTTGTAGGAAGGTGGAGGCGTAGGAAGGTGGAGGTGTAGGAAGGTGGAGGTGTAGAAAGGTGGAGGTGTAGGAAGGTGGAGGTGTAGGAAGGTGGAGGTGTAGGAAGGTGGAGGTGTAGAAAGGTGGAGGTGTAGGAAGGTGGAGCAGCTGGTCCCTCAGGCTCACAGCAGCTCTGCTCTGTTGCAGGACGTTGGACTGTTGCAGGACGTTGGACGGAGTCCAGCAGGTTTGACTTCCTGCCGCCGGTTCCAGAGACGCTTCTTCTCCTCCGAGCCCAAAGGTGAGACTGACGACTGGGGACGCTCATGTCCCCTGGCTGAGGCGTCCTCCAGGGACCGGGACGGGGGGACACCTGGGCTGTTTGGCTTCTTTCTCATTTGAAATGTTCCTGTTGAGTTTCTCCCTTTTTGAAAAGTCTGCTGAGACTCTGTCCTCCAGACAGTCACTGCAGACGGTTGGAGACATGTCCTCCTGAAGTCCTCCAAGACCCACAGACAACATGCAGTAACTGGTTGATGGGGACAGGAGCTGTAGCTCCGTGTCTCAGTGTCTCCGTGTCTCAGTGTCCTAAAGACCGGCTGGTTTAGAAAAGTCTTTTTGTTTCCAAGATGGAAAAGGAGGGTCGTCTGCAGGAGGAGGAGGAGGAGGAGGAGGAGGAGGAGGAGGGAAGAGAGGAGGAGGAGGAAAAAGACTGGTGGAGCCGAATGCAAAAGGTAAAGTCCTTCAAATCGTCACGTCCCTGTGACCCAGTGTGTCCAGTGTGTCCAGTGTCCCAGTGTGTCCAGTGACCCAGTGTGTCCAGTGTCCCAGTGTGTCCAGTGACCCAGTGTGTCCAGTGTCCCAGTGTGTCCAGTGACCCAGTGTGTCCAGTGTCCCTGTGACCCAGTGTGTCCAGTGTGTCCAGTGTCCCTGTGTGTCCAGTGTCCCAGTGTGTCCAGTGTCCTGTGACCCAGTGTGTCCAGTGTCCCAGTGTGTCCAGTGACCCAGTGTGTCCAGTGTCCCTGTGACCCCAGTGTGTCCCAGTGTCCCTGTGTCCAGTGTCCCTGTGTCCCAGTGTGTCCAGTGTCCCAGTGTGTCCCAGTGTCCCTGTGTCCCAGTGTGTCCTGTGTGTCCAGTGTCCCTGTGACCCAGTGGTGTCCAGTGTGTCCAGTGTCCCTGTGTGTCCAGTGTCCCAGTGTGTCCAGTGTCCCAGTGTGTCCAGTGTCCCATGTGTCCCAGTGTGTCCAGTGTCCCTGTGTGTCCAGTGTCCCTGTGACCCAGTGTGTCCCAGTGTGTCCAGTGTCCCTGTGTGTCCAGTGACCCAGTGTCCCTGTGACCCAGTGTGGTCCAGTGTGTCCAGTGTCCCTGTGTCCAGTGTCCCAGTGTGTCCAGTGTCCCAGTGTGTCCAGTGTCCCTGTGTGTCCAGTGTCCCAGTGTCCAGTGTCCCAGTGTGTCCAGGACAGTGGACAGATTTAGACCACCTCTCTGGAGCTCCGGCTGCTCCAGGTTTTGGACAGTCTTCCTGAAGTACGGTCAGGGTATGGTCCTCCCTGACCGAGTGGTGCCCTGAGGTACGGTCAGGGTATGGTCCTCCCTGACCGCGTGGTGCCCTGAGGTACGGTCAGGGTATGGCCCTCCCTGACCGCGTGGTGCCCTGAGGTACGGTCAGGGTATGGTCCTCCCTGACCGCGTGGTGCCGTGTCGTCCTCCAGGGAGACGTCCCCTGGGACGAGAAGGACTTCCGGTACATGGCGGTCACTGCAGCCGGTCTGGGCTCGGTCCTGCTCTACTGGTCCTTCAGGGACGGCGGTAGGGAGATCAGCTGGAAGGACTTCGTGCAGCGCTACCTGGGCAGAGGCATGGTAAGCTCCGCCCACCATGAGGACTGTGTGGAAGCAGCTATGAGCGACAACTGACTCTCCTGTGTGGTGCTGGACCAGGTGGACCGTCTGGAGGTGGTGAACAAGCAGTACGTCAGAGTGATCCTGGTTCCTGGAGCCGACGCTGAGGGGGTGAGGACCGTCTGTACCGTCTGTACCGTCTGTACCGTCTGAACTGTCTGTACCGTCTGTACCGCCTGTACCGTCTGTACCATCTGAACCGTGAGAACCGTCTGTACCGTCAGAACCGTCTGTACCGTCTGAGCAGTCTGTACCGTCTGAGCAGTCTGTACCGTCTGTACCGTCTGTACCGCCTGTACCGCCTGTACCGCCTGTACCGTCTGAACCGTCTGTACCGCCTGTACCGTGAGAACCGTCTGTACCGTCTGAACCGTCTGTACCGTCTGTACCGTCTGAGCAGTCTGTACCGTCTGTACCGTCTGTACCGTCTGAGCAGTCTGTACCGTCTGAACCGTCTGAACCGTCTGTACCGTCTGAGCAGTCTGTACCGTCTGAACCGTCTGTACCGTCTGAACCGTCTGTACCGTGAGAACAGTCTGTACCGTGAGAACAGTCTGAACAGTCTTCATTCAAGGTTGTTGGCCGTACACCAGCGATGGGCTGAACGTCTAGACTGTCCTGTGACGATGCAAAGACACACAAGTTGTTGAGTTGTAGCACAGAAGTCCTGTATTACTCAAGTACCCGTCCTGGTACTTGGTTCCCGGGCTTGAGGTGACGTCCAGGTGTGGTGTGGCCCCCCAGAGCTACGTGTGGTTCAACATCGGCAGCGTGGACACCCTGGAGAGGAACCTGGAGGCGGCCCACGTGGAGCTGGGCCTGGAGCCGTCGCGCCGGGCCGCCGTGGTCTACAGCTCCGAGAGCGACGGGTAAGGCTCGCGCAACGCCTGGACGTCTGCAGTGGACCGACCAACGGGAACCATGCCTTGTCCCCCGCAGCTCCTTCCTGCTCAGCATGATCCCCACGCTGCTGCTCATCGGCTTCCTGCTCTTCACGCTGCGCCGGGGGCCCATGGGGGGCGGGGCCGGCGGGGCCCGGGGCCCCTTCAGCATGAGCGAGTCCACGGCCAAGATGATGAAGGACAACATCCAGGTGAAGTTCAGGGACGTGGCCGGCTGCGAGGAGGCCAAGCTGGAGATCCTGGAGTTCGTCAACTTCCTGAAGAACCCCAAGCAGTACCAGGACCTGGGGGCCAAGATCCCCAAGGTGCACACACACACACACACACACACACACACGCCTACAAGGAAAGTGACCCTATGATAGACCGATTTGACTAAAACCCCCAACGAGAGTGAAGTTCCAGCAGGGTTAACCTAGAAAACAGTGTTTGTGAGAATCTCTTCGTCTTGGTCTTCGTCGTCCCAAACGTTGCGTGTGACGTGTCTCGGTGCGTCCCAGGGCGCCGTGCTGTCCGGGCCCCCCGGGACGGGGAAGACCCTGCTGGCCAAGGCCACGGCCGGCGAGGCCAACGTCCCCTTCATCAGCGTCAACGGCTCCGAGTTCCTGGAGATGTTCGTGGGCGTCGGCCCGGCCAGGGTGAGTGGAGGACGCCGCCCCGTCGGCACGGCGGAGGGCGGAGGACGCTGAACGGTTTGCGTCCCTCCCCCCCCCCCCCCCCCCCCGCAGGTCCGGGACATGTTCACCATGGCGAGGAAGAACGCGCCCTGCATCCTCTTCATCGACGAGATCGACGCCGTGGGCAGGAAGAGAGGCGGCGGGAACTTCGGGGGTCAGAGCGAGCAGGAGAACACCCTGAACCAGCTGCTGGTGGAGATGGACGGTAGGCTGGACGGGGGGGTGGGGGGGGTTCCGGTCCTGCTGGTCCCCCTGAGCAGGGTCTAAACCCCCCCGGTCCTCTGTGCAGGTTTTAACACCGCCACCAACGTGGTGGTCCTGGCGGGAACCAACAGGCCAGACATCCTGGACCCTGCTCTGATGAGACCCGGACGCTTCGACAGACAGATCTACATCGGTAGGAGCCGTCCCTCCGTCTCTGAGACGTCCCTTTTCCTCCGTCCAAATACGTCTCGGGAGACGTTTTGTGTTTCAGCTGAAGCAAGTTTACAGTTTCACATTGATGGAAACCTTTAGACCCTGCAAACCGTCGTTTCCTCAAACGGTCCGGCGTCCAGACTCCGGATCCCTCTGGGAGTTCCTGCTGGGCTTTGTGATTCCATCAGTAACCATGTGTTGAAGCAGGGAAACGTGTAGACCCAGCAGGACCCAGCAGGACCCAGCAGGACCCAGCAGGACCCAGCAGGACCCAGCAGGACCCAGCAGGCCACCGTCTCCAGGACCGACAGTCAGAAGCTGCAGGATTAAAGGTTGACCTCTGCTCCCCAGGTCCCCCGGACATCAAAGGGAGGGCCTCCATCTTCAAAGTCCACCTGAGGCCAATCAAAGTCGATCCCGACCTGGACAAAGACGGTGTGGCCCGGAAGATGGCCGCCGCCACGCCGGGATTCACCGGTGTGTTAAAGCTCGGTCCTCGCTGTTACCGTGGTTACCGTGGTCACTGGTCACCGTGGTTACCCTGGTCGCCGTGGTTACCCTGGTCGCCGTGGTTACCGTGGTCACTGGTCACTGTGGTTACCGTGGTTCCTGTGGTCACCGTGGTTACCCTGGTCACCATGGTTACCCTGGTCGCCGTGGTTACCGTGGTTTGGCGGACTGTCAGGACCCTGTTTCACCTCCACTCTCACCACCAACCAGGCGCCGACATCGCCAACGTCTGCAACGAGGCGGCGCTGATCGCCGCCAGACACATGAACCCGGCCGTCGGCGCCAAGCACTTCGAACAGGCCATCGACCGCGTGATCGGAGGTACGTACGGCGGCGTGGAGGGATCCCAACGCTGGACCTACTGGTCTCTGTAGAACTGGACTCTGGACCTTCGGGACCAGTGGCTCGTTCAGACAGTTAGACTTCAGCTACTTGTTAGCAACTAGCTAGTATTTACTTTGTATTACTTTGAGATGAAAACGAAGCAGACCGTCAGGAACCCTTCATGCTGGGTTCTGGTCTGACGGCGCAGCAGTGACCCGGTTCCGTCTGCCTGCAGGTCTGGAGAAGAAGACCCAGGTCCTGCAGCCCACGGAGAAGAAGACGGTGGCGTACCACGAGGCCGGCCACGCCATCGTGGGCTGGTTCCTGAAGCACGCCGACCCTCTGCTCAAGGTGAGGCCCGGTCCCGTACGGCAGGTCACCGGTGTGGCCCTACGTCTCTGACTCTTCCCTGTGGGGTTTGAGTTCCTGCTGGTTCAGCCTGAGACCAGCTGCAGGAGCTCCTGGGTGTCTGGTTCCAACACCAGGTCACGTCTCTGAACGCTTCCCTACAAAGAGTGGTACAACGTAGGGTCGTGAACGAGCAGCGACGTGACGTCATTACAACAATAAAGGATGAAGAACGTAGAATCGCGGCTCAACTGGTGTCTGAAGCTGGGAGCTTCCTGTACCTTTCACAGTAAAAGCCCACAGTTCCAGGAGGTTCACTACAGACTTGTTGAGAGTGACGGAACATTCTAGTGAATTCCACAACAACTACAGGACATTAAAGACACACCATCACACTCATGGTTCTAACAATCCACATCTCACACATTTATCTTCCATTTTAATAATGTGGAGCGATAAAGGAGCTGCAATGCATTATGGGAGTTTCTGTTTGTGGTGTTTTAAATGTAACTATTGGGGGTTATATTAGGTTAGTAGTGTTGGTAATTGTGTTTTTGTTGCTTAGTTCATGTAGTTTAGTTTATTAGTTGTAAGTCGTCAACCAGCAGTGAAGAAGGTTTAGTGTGTCGTGTGGTCTTCCTGTGGGACTGTCAAAATAAAAGCGTGCGGCTCTGGGTGTAGTGTTCAGTGGGAACCAAATGGCTCTGTGAGGGTTAAAGGTCGCGACCCTGATCTGTTCAGAAAGACACTTATTAATTATAGATTCAGGCGAATTCAATTACATGTTTTTCATCACATCTGATCACACATGTAAACATTTATTCATTTACATAAAGTTCTCCGATGACATCATGACGTCTGTTTGAGGTTTGGGCTGCAGGAACCTGGAACCTGGAACCTGGAACCTGGAACCTGGAACCTGGAGCGAGCTACTTCTAAAATCGTGTGTGTGTGTGCGTGCGTGCGTGCGTGCGTGCGTGCGTGCGTGCGTGCGTGCGTGCGTGCGTGCGTGCGTGCGTGCGTGTGTGTGCGTGCGTGCGTGTGTGTGTGTGTGTGTGTGTGTGTGTGTGTGTGCAGGTGTCGATCATCCCGCGGGGGAAGGGCCTGGGTTACGCCCAGTACCTGCCCAGAGAGCAGTACCTGTACAGCCGTGAGCAGCTGTTCCACAGGATGTGCATGATGCTGGGGGGCCGCGTGGCCGAGGAGGTGTTCTTCAGTAGGGTCACCACGGGGGCGCAGGACGACCTGAAGAAGGTCACGCAGTCCGCCTACGCCCAGGTACACACACACACACCTACACACACACACCTACACCTGGTGCAGCTGCCCCTCAGAGTCACCCCCCCCTCTGCCCCCCCCTTCAGGTGGTGCAGTTCGGCATGAGTGAGCGGGTAGGGCAGGTGTCGTTCGACTTGCCCCGGCAAGGCGAGATGGTGATGGAGAAGCCGTACAGCGAGGCCACGGCGGAGCTGATCGACCAGGAGGTGCGGGAGCTGGTGGAGCGGGCCTACGCCCACACGCTGCAGCTCATCCGGGACAAGAAGGAGCTGGTGGACAAGGTGAGGCTCCACCCCCACCCCCACCCCCACCTCCACCTCCACCTCCACCCGGGGCGCTGCCACGGTTTTCATGACTTCCTGTGTCTCTGTGAAATGAAGAGAATGTGACCTGCAGGCGGCGGGGCTGCAGGCGGCGGGGCTGCAGGCGGGGGCACAGGCGGCGGGGGCGAGGGCTGCAGGCGGGGGCTGCAGGCGGCGGGGGCGAGGGCTGCAGGCGGGGGCGTAGGCGGCGGGGCTGCAGGCGGCGGGGGCGAGGGCTGCAGGCGGGGGCGTAGGCGGCGGGGCTGCAGGCGGGGGCGTAGGCGGCGGGGCTGAAGGCGGGGGCGCAGGCGCTCTTCACTAAAGACACGGTCCCTGTGGTCCCCAGGTGGGACGGCGTCTCCTGGAGAAGGAGGTGCTGGACAAGGCCGACATGCTGGAGCTGCTGGGCCCCCGGCCCTTCCAGGAGAAGTCCACGTACGAGGACTTCGTGGACGGGACGGGGAGCTTCGAGGAGGACACCAGCCTGCCGGAGGGCCTGCGGGACTGGAACCAGGAGAGGGGGGCGGAGCCTGAGGACGGCGGCCCGGCTCAGGACAAGCAGAAGGCGGTGTGAGGACGGACGAGCCGTCCCGGTCCAGCTTCACCGTCTCACGCCCAGTTTTAAGAAATCATTTTAGTTTGAGGAATTTGTCTTTTAGTGATGTTTGATGAAGGACGTGCAGGTTGGACCGGCCGTCCTCCCGCCAGGTCCTGGAGGACGCCGTTCTCTCCAGGTCCTGGAGGACGCCGTTCTCTCCAGGTCCTGGAGGACGCCGGCCTCCACCTCCTCCACTAAGCCTTAAGTCACGTCCTCCAGGAGACTCCAGGACGCCGCCACTGGACTTTGACTTTTATTTATAACTTAGTTTTTTCCAGTTGAAGTTGAGTTTCCTGACGTCGGTCAGAATAAACTGAAGTCTGACTTCAGGCTGGAACCACGTGGTTGTGTGGCGCTTTGTTTCCTGGCCCCGAGCCAGGAACCGGGTTCTGTCCCTGTCCAAGGTCCTGGTCTCCTGGAGGAACGGATCCAACTCAGGTCGTCTGCAGGACGGGGTCGTCATGGAGTCACTTCCTGTTTCAGCTCTTTTTATTTCAGAGTCTCTGTTTTGTCTTGAAAACCCAACGTCACTAAATGCTCCTTTCATGTTTCTTCTCTTTGATCCTCGTCTTTCAGAACAAAACCCAACTTTTGACCTCAAGGTTGAATATGTGACAAAGTCCTTCGTCCCCACAGGGGGGCGGCATCGTCCTCCGTCCCCACAGGGGGGCGGCATCGTCCTCCGTCCCCACAGGGGGGGGGGCATCGTCCTCCGTCTTCTTAGTGTTATGTTTTATAAATGAAGCTGGACAGACAGACAAACTCAACTTTATTTATAAAGCTTGAAGCAGCTGAGACAAAGTGCTGAACATTGAAATACAAATAAAAGAGGCAAAATAAAAACATTAAAACAATAAAAACAATTAAAAAAAGTTAAAGCAATAAAAACAATCAGATGTTAAAACAATAAACCAAACAGGACAGGTGGGACAGGTTGGACGTGTGGACAGGTGGGACAGGTTGCTTGTTGCCAGTCTTGCAGAGGAGAAATGTCCTGGTGCAGGAAGACGGGACTGAGGTAGAAGAGTGAATGAGTGAATGAGTGAATGAGGCTCTGCTGTCTGACGGTAGACGTCACATGACACAAAGTCTAAAGTTCACCAGGATTAATTAAATATGTTAATAAATAACTCCGAGACAAATAAAGTCTTCAGCCAGCGTCTGTCCTCGTCCCTCTTGTTTGTCCTCTAATTGAATCTGCAGCTTCATCATGTGTCTGGTCAGCTGGACCTCCCTCTCAACCTCGGGCCGACCTTTGACCCCTGCTGTTTGCAGTGCATGCTGGGTAACCAGTGCAGGCTGACAAGCAGTAGTGGAGAGACTGGAGCTGCTGGAGCGGAGAGGAAGACCAGGTGAGGCTGCTGGGAGACCAGGTGAGGCTGTGGGGAGACCAGGTGAGGCTGCTGGGAGACCAGGTGAGGCTGCTGGGAGACCAGGTGAGGCTGTAGGGAGACCAGGTGAGGCTGCTGGGAGACCAGGTGAGGCTGCAGGGAGACCAGGTGAGGCTGCAGGGAGACCAGGTGAGGCTGTAGGAGACCAGGTGAGGCTGCAGGGAGACCAGGTGAGGCTGTAGGGAGACCAGGTGAGGCTGTAGGAGACCAGGTGAGGCTGTAGGAGACCAGGTGAGGCTGTAGGGAGACCAGGTGAGGCTGCAGGGAGACCAGGTGAGGCTGCAGGGAGACCAGGTGAGGCTGTAGGACTTCAGCTGGACGCTTCATGTTGTGATTCTCAATTTGACCTCCTGAACTCTGCAGGATGAATGAATGAATGAATGAATGGCTCCGTCCAGGACAAGAAGCTTTATGGATCCTGACTGGAGGTTGAATGTGAATATTGTTTTGTCGGAGTCGTCTGGAGTCGTCTGTTGCCAGTGGAGTCGTCTGTTGTCAGTGGAGTCGTCTGTTGTCAGTGGAGTCGTCTGGAGTCGTCTGTTGCCTCTGGAGTCGTCTGTTGTCAGTGGAGTCGTCTGTTGTCAGTGGAGTCGTCTGTTGTCAGTGGAGTCGTCTGGAGTCGTCTGTTGCCAGTGGAGTCGTCTGTTGCCAGTGGAGTCGTCTGGAGTCGTCTGTTGCCAGTGGAGTCGTCTGTTGCCAGTGGAGTCGTCTGTTGCCAGTGGAGTCGTCTGGAGTCGTCTGTTGCCAGTGGAGTCGTCTGTTGCCAGTGGAGTCGTCTGGAGTCGTCTGTTGTCAGTGGAGTCGTCTGGAGTCGTCTGTTGCCAGTGGAGTCGTCTGGAGTCGTCTGTTGCCAGTGGAGTCGTCTGTTGCCAGTGGAGTCGTCTGTTGCCAGTGGAGTCGTCTGGAGTCGTCTGTTGCCAGTGGAGTCGTCTGTTGCCAGTGGAGTCGTCTGGAGTCGTCTGTTGTCAGTGGAGTCGTCTGTTGTCAGTGGAGTCGTCTGGAGTCGTCTGTTGCCAGTGGAGTCGTCTGTTGCCAGTGGAGTCGTCTGGAGTCGTCTGTTGCCAGTGGAGTCGTCTGTTGCCAGTGGAGTCGTCTGTTGCCAGTGGAGTCGTCTGGAGTCGTCTGTTGCCAGTGGAGTCGTCTGTTGCCAGTGGAGTCGTCTGGAGTCGTCTGTTGCCAGTGGAGTCGTCTGGAGTCGTCTGTTGCCAGTGGAGTCGTCTGTTGCCAGTGGAGTCGTCTGTTGCCAGTGGAGTCGTCTGGAGTCGTCTGTTGCCAGTGGAGTCGTCTGTTGCCAGTGGAGTCGTCTGGAGTCGTCTGTTGCCAGTGGAGTCGTCTGTTGCCAGTGGAGTCGTCTGGAGTCGTCTGTTGCCAGTGGAGTCGTCTGTTGCCAGTGGAGTCGTCTGGAGTCGTCTGTTGCCAGTGGAGTCGTCTGTTGCCAGTGGAGTCGTCTGTTGCCAGTGGAGTCGTCTGGAGTCGTCTGTTGCCAGTGGAGTCGTCTGTTGCCAGTGGAGTCGTCTGGAGTCGTCTGTTGCCAGTGGAGTCGTCTGTTGCCAGTGGAGTCGTCTGGAGTCGTCTGTTGCCAGTGGAGTCGTCTGTTGCCAGTGGAGTCGTCTGTTGCCAGTGGAGTCGTCTGGAGTCGTCTGTTGCCAGTGGAGTCGTCTGGAGTCGTCTGTTGCCAGTGGAGTCGTCTGTTGCCAGTGGAGTCGTCTGTTGCCAGTGGAGTCGTCTGGAGTCGTCTGTTGCCAGTGGAGTCGTCTGTTGCCAGTGGAGTCGTCTGGAGTCGTCTGTTGCCAGTGGAGTCGTCTGGAGTCGTCTGTTGCCAGTGGAGTCGTCTGTTGTCAGTGGAGTCGTCTGTTGCCAGTGGAGTCGTCTGTTGTCAGTGGAGTCGTCTGTTGCCAGTGGAGTCGTCTGTTGCCAGTGGAGTCGTCTGTTGTCAGTGGAGTCGTCTGTTGCCAGTGGAGTCGTCTGTTGTCAGTGGAGTCGTCTGGAGTCGTCTGTTGCCAGTGGAGTCGTCTGGAGTCGTCTGTTGCCAGTGGAGTCGTCTGTTGCCAGTGGAGTCGTCTGTTGTCAGTGGAGTCGTCTGTTGTCAGTGGAGTCGTCTGGAGTCGTCTGTTGCCAGTGGAGTCGTCTGGAGTCAGTGGAGTCGTCTGTTGCCAGTGGAGTCGTCTGTTGCCAGTGGAGTCGTCTGTTGTCAGTGGAGTCGTCTGTTGCCAGTGGAGTCGTCTGTTGTCAGTGGAGTCGTCTGGAGTCGTCTGTTGCCAGTGGAGTCGTCTGGAGTCGTCTGTTGCCAGTGGAGTCGTCTGTTGCCAGTGGAGTCGTCTGTTGTCAGTGGAGTCGTCTGTTGTCAGTGGAGTCGTCTGGAGTCGTCTGTTGCCAGTGGAGTCGTCTGGAGTCGTCTGTTGCCAGTGGAGTCGTCTGTTGCCAGTGGAGTCGTCTGGAGTCGTCTGTTGCCAGTGGAGTCGTCTGTTGCCAGTGGAGTCGTCTGGAGTCGTCTGTTGCCAGTGGAGTCGTCTGTTGCCAGTGGAGTCGTCTGGAGTCGTCTGTTGCCAGTGGAGTCGTCTGTTGCCAGTGGAGTCGTCTGGAGTCGTCTGTTGCCAGTGGAGTCGTCTGTTGCCAGTGGAGTCGTCTGGAGTCGTCTGTTGCCAGTGGAGTCGTCTGGAGTCGTCTGTTGCTTCTGGAGTCGTCTGTTGCCAGTGGAGTCGTCTGTTGCCAGTGGAGTCGTTTGTTGCCAGTGGAGTCGTCTGGAGTCGTCTGTTGCTTCTGGAGTCGTCTGTTGCCAGTGGAGTCGTCTGTTGCCAGTGGAGTCGTCTGTTGCGTCTGGAGTCGTTCCCATCCAGTGACTGATCTCTCTACCAAGTCGTGTCTCGCTTCTGAACGGAGCAGAGACGCTGCTGTTGCAGGAAACGAGCTGCAGAACGACTTCAGATTAAATCTTCCTGTGAGAAGAGAAGCTCTTCTGGGTCCAGCTGGACTGAGGGACAACCAGGTGACTGGTTCAACAACCAGGTGACTGGTTCAACAACCAGGTGACTGGTTCAGGTTGCTGGTTCAGTCTAATCTGCTCCTGATGTTCTGTTTGTTCTGATGACGGTGATCTACGACCTGTGAAGTCGGGTTGAAGTTCGTCGACATAGAAGAACAATAATGTTTCCAGTGAAACAGAAGAATTCTGAAGAAACACAAGCAGATAATCTGATTCTAATCTGATGTAGTGACCTCACCTTTCCCTCACCTCACCTCACCTCACCTCCACCTCTCCTCTCCTCTACCTCACCTCCACCTCTCCTCTCCTCTCCTCTACCTCACCTCACCTCACCTCACCTCACCTCACCTCACCTCACCTCACCTCACCTCTCCTCTCCTCTCCTCTCCTCTCCTCACCTCACCTCACCTCACCTTACCTCACCTCACCTCACCTCACCTCACCTCTCCTCACCTCCACCTCACCTCCACCTCACCTCTACCTCACCTCTCCTCACCTCACCTCACCTCCACCTCTCACCTCACCTCACCTCACCTCACCTCCACCTCACCTCACCTCACCTCCACCTCACCTCTACCTCACCTCTCCTCACCTCACCTCACCTCACCTCACCTCTCCTCACCTCCACCTCACCTCTACCTCACCTCCACCTCACCTCTACCTCACCTCACCTCACCTCACCTCACCTCACCTCACCTCACCTCCACCTCACCTCACCTCACCTCTCCTCACCTCACCTCCACCTCACCTCACCTCACCTCACCTCTACCTCTACCTCACCTCTCCTCACCTCCACCTCACCTCCACCTCACCTCTCCTCCACCTCTCCTCACCTCACCTCTACCTCACCTCACCTCCACCTCTCCTCACCTCTACCTCACCTCTCCTCACCTCACCTCACCTCCACCTCACCTCCCCCACCTCACCTCAGCTCACCTCACCTCCACCCCCTCCTCCTCCACCTCCTCTTCGGGAGAATTAATCAGTAAATCCACTCAGATTCATCGTGTCTGATTCCTCATCCAGTGACCAGGTGAACCAGTGACCAGGTGAACCAGTGACCAGGTGAACCAGCGGCCAGGTGAACCAGCAACCAGGTGAACCAGCGGCCAGGTGAATCAGCAACCAGGTGAACCAGTGACCAGGTGAACCAGTGACCAGGTGAACCGCTGACCAGGTGAACCGGCGACCAGGTGAACCAGCAACCAGGTGAACCAGCGACCAGGTGAACCGCTGACCAGGTGAACCAGCGACCAGGTGAACCAGCGACCAGGTGAACCGCTGACCAGGCGACCAGGTGAACCAGCGACCAGGTGAACCAGCGACCAGGTGAACCGCTGACCATGGCGGCAGCAGAGCCGGGCCCTCTCACCAGCCAGGTGCTGAACACTGCGGACGGCGTCCCGGCAGCCCGGCTGGACCTGAGCCTGCACCGCCTGGACCCCCAGCTGATGGTCTGGACCCTGCTGGGCGTCGGGTACGTCTCAGACCTTCACTGGTTCCTTCACTGGTTCCTTCACTGGTTCCTCGGTGCCGTGATGATCTCGGGTCATGTGACGTCTCCATGGTTTCCAGGAGCACGGACGCCGACGGCCGCTGCGGCGCCCTGGTCACCAGGGACGCCTTCGGCGCCGGCATGTACAAGCTGCGCTTCGAGACCGGGTCCTACTGGGAGGCCCGGGGCCAGACCGCCTTCTACCCCTACGTGGAGGTGAGACCAGAACCACCTGGACTAGTTCTACAGCCTGGTTGGTCACTATAGTTAGCTAGTTGCTGGAGGTGTGACATCACAGCTCGTTTCTGAAGGTGTGACATCACAGCTCGTTTCTGAAGGTGTGACATCACAGCTCGTTTCTGAAGGTGTGACATCACAGCTCGTTGCTGGAGGTGTGACATCACAGCTCGTTTCTGAAGGTGTGACATCACAGCTCGTTTCTGAAGGTGTGACATCACAGCTCGTTTCTGAAGGTGTGACATCACAGCTCGTTTCTGGAGGTGTGACATCACAGCTAGTTGCTGGAGGTGTGACATCACAGCTCGTTTCTGAAGGTGTGACATCACAGCTCGTTTCTGAAGGTGTGACATCACAGCTCGTTTCTGGAGGTGTGACATCACAGCTCGTTTCTGAAGGTGTGACATCACAGCTCGTTTCTGAAGGTGTGACATCACAGCTCGTTTCTGAAGGTGTGACATCACAGCTCGTTTCTGAAGGTGTGACATCACAGCTAGTTGCTGGAGGTGTGACATCACAGCTCGTTTCTGAAGGTGTGACATCACAGCTCGTTTCTGAAGGTGTGACATCACAGCTCGTTTCTGGAGGTGTGACATCACAGCTCGTTTCTGAAGGTGTGACATCACAGCTCGTTTCTGGAGGTGTGACATCACAGCTCGTTTCTGAAGGTGTGACATCACAGCTCGTTTCTGAAGGTGTGACATCACAGCTCGTTTCTGGAGGTGTGACATCACAGCTCGTTTCTGAAGGTGTGACATCACAGCTCGTTTCTGGAGGTGTGACATCACAGCTTCTGCAGCTGTGAAGTTTTCATAAATTCACCTTCAGTGGAGCTTCATGACACTTTCTGGCCAGAAGCTCACGATTGATTGATCATTGTGTAATATTATTAATAAAACGGTGAGATCGCCAGGGACAGACCAGGGACAGACCAGGGACAGACCAGGGACAGACCAGAGACAGACCAGGGACAGACCAGGGACAGACCAGGGACAGGCCAGGGACAGACCAGGGACAGACCAGGGACAACTGGTACTTCTAGCTAAAGTTTAAACTAAAGGTCTTTTTTCCTGCTTCCTGCTTCCTCCTTCCTGCTTCCTCCTCCTCCTCATGCTTCCTCCTTCCTGTTTCCTTCTTCCTGCTTCCTCCTTCCTTCTTCCTGCTTCCTCCTTCCTCCTTCCTCCTCCTCCTCATGCTTTCTCCTTCCTGTTTCCTTCTTCCTGCTTCCTCCTTCCTGCTTCCTCCTCCTCCTCATGCTTTCTCTTTCCTGTTTCCTTCTTCCTGCTTCCTCCTCCTCCTCATGCTTCCTCCTTCCTGTTTCCTTCTTCCTGCTTCCTCCTTCCTGCTTCCTCCTTCCTCCTTCCTCCTTCCTCCTTCCAGCTCGTGTTCGACGTCACGGAGCCGCAGCAGAACCTCCACCTCCCTCTGCTGATGAGTCTCTTCTCCTACACCACCTACAGGGGGCGCTGAGGGCCCTCAGCATTAGCATCAGCATTAGCATTAGCATTAGCATTAGCAGCACAGAGACGTGTTCCTGGTGAGACTCTGTCATTCCAGATGTTGAAGAGTTGAGCTGCTCTGTCGTCGGCTCAGCCTCACGGACGCAAAGATTAAAATTCTATTAAATTCATCTCAAACTCAACTGATGCTTCAGATTATTTAGTTTCAGTCACAAGTTTTCTTTGTTGATCTAAGAGAAGTCACGCAGGTGAGAAGCCGTATTCTGGTGAAACCTGGAGGAAGTTCTAGTATCGCTGGTCTGCATGAGATGAACCAGGAAGGATTCTGGGAAATCTCATTCAGGAAGTCCAGCTGGAGCCCAAAATCACAAGGAGAAAATCAATGTGGTCTCATTTCTCTAAATTTAAATATTGATTTGAATCCAATAGTTTTTTTTTATTCTGTATTTGTTTAATATTTAACATGAAAGACTTTTAGCCTCATTGGTTTGAAGGATTGGAATTCAAAGTATATTAAACACATTTGGAAGGATTGTTAAGTGGATCTGACACAAAAACATAAGATATATTAATTTATTTGACACAGTAATTGTTCAGGAGCTGGTTTACGTGTCGGAAGCTGCTTTCTGACCCGACGGAGACTTTAAATATAAACATGATTAAAATCTGACTGATAAGTCATGAGATCTGGACGTTCAGGGAAAGAATCACACTGGCTTTGTTTGTTGTTTATCTACTTTATTTAGACGAGTTACTTTTCTCATTTTTAATGTTTCATTTGAGACATTAAAACATTTCATGAAGTCATTTTATTGACCTTAA
This sequence comes from Blennius ocellaris, assembly GCF_963422515.1. Lineage (NCBI taxonomy): Eukaryota > Metazoa > Chordata > Actinopteri > Blenniiformes > Blenniidae > Blennius > Blennius ocellaris. The sequence goes on from NW_027661891.1 coordinate 70,577, forward strand.
TAGTATTTTACTGAGTCGACCCTGAAGGCGTCATGAAGTCATTTTATTTAATTATTAGTTCCAATAATTAAAAACGATGAATAAACGTTACGTCGGACCCTCTGTTACACTGACGAGATCAAAGAAGTGTCTGCTGTCACACTGTCGAGATCAAAGCAGATCTGTTGTCACACTGACGAGATCAAAGAAGATCTGCTGTCTCGCCCTCACCTGAGCTCATTTCCAAAGTGGGATTTGAACCCGCAAACATTCAAAGACCCAAAAAGCCCCGAGACGAGAGTCCAAATCCCCAATGCTGCCGTTGAGCTGAGGCTCCGCCGGAGAGACGACCACAAACAGCAAACACGTCCAAAGCATTTATTAATCCTCACGTTTTCTCAGTTTTGATTTTATTTTCTTCACAAGAAGCGTTTCTGGAGCGGAGAACATGGAACCTCACAAAACTGTTTACGACACGGAAAGAAGGAGCGTCAAGGAAACGTCCGTCTGAAGTTTGAGGACAAAGAAGAAGCTGTTTGTTTCTTTACAGGCTCGTTTTCATACGAAGCATCAGGAGGTCCAGTTTCAAGTGTTTTAAAATAGTCAGAAGAAGGCAGTGAGGTGTGGTCGGGGGGGGGGGGGGGGGTGTAGGGGGGGCAGGGGGGGCTCATGTCTGACTGTGATCAATACAACCTGGTCACATGACCTTCCTGCTCCTCAGCATATCAACAACAGGAAGTTGTCCTCCAGCAGGTCTTTAATGTGAGACAATCCTTCCTGCTGATCGCCACAATAAAGTGAGGCAGGCAGTCCTCTGCCTCACCTCAAGGGGGCGTACCCGAACTACACTTTGGTCATCATCTCCATTGAGACGTTACGTTGCAGTTTATTCTGAAATTATTGGCAAACTGTGACGACGTTGGTTCAGATATTTCACATTATCGGCTTTATTACATGTTTATTTGTTATTTATAGCAGATTTATCACACGTCTGCTAAACCAACATCTCTCCACACGGAATTATTTGATTTCCTCCAAAACTCCTCGTTTTAGCTTATTTCAAACTGAACTAGCTTAAAAAGTGACTGTTTCTCCTGCGACGACGTTTTATTTTGACGAACAAACTACGGAATCTTTCATGTAAATGTCAACATTGCTGCCTGAAAGCCACAAAGTCCCTTTGAAAGATAATCTATTGTGCAACGAAAATACAGAGAAATATCTATGTACACTTCAGTTCATGGATCCTCTACCGAGGCTGAAGAGCTGCAGGGAACTGAGGTAGTTGTTGGCTCCGCCCACCATGGATCAATCAATCAATCAATCAATAGCTAGATAGACACTACAGCTGCGGCTCCACAGTCACAACACGAACACTGAAACACAATCTAACGTCTGCAAAACGAGCTTGTCCCGCTGTGTCAGCGAGTCGCAGCCCACAGGAAGTAAACGCCGTCGACACTTCCTGTTTTGCCTCCTTGCAGTTTGAAGGAACCTTTGATCAGCTGTTCTCAGATCAGCTGTTCTCAGTCCTTCCTCTTCACATTCACTCACCTTCTGCTCCACTGCAAACCTTCTTCTTCCATCCTCGTAACTGGAAGTTCCAGAAGTCCGTGATTCTCAGCTGGTCCAACAATCGTCCCCTAGCGACGAGACCCCGCCCCCAAAGGACAAGACTCCGCCCCTAACGACAAGACCCCGCCCCAAAGGACACAACTCCGCCCCTAACGACGAGACTCCGCCCCCAAAGGACAAGACCCCGCCCCTAACGACAAGACCCCGCCCCCAAAGGACAAGACTCCGCCCCCAGACGACAAGTCTGGTTCTGCAGGTTCTCCTCTGAGCCTGGTTCTGCAGGTTCTCCTCTGAGCCTGGTTCTGCAGGTTCCTCCAGTGGGACCCAGCAGAGAATCATGTCTTCAGGTCAGATATGATAAATAAAAGCTGTCATGTGATGAGCTGCTGTTTCTCTTTAGACCTGATTTCTACTTCTAGAAACACGTCTCTACTTCTAGAAACATGTTTCTATTTCTAGAAACATGTTTCTATTTCTAGAAACACGTCTCTACTTCTAGAAACACGTCTCTACTTCTAGAAACACGTTTCTATTTCTAGAAACACGTTTCTATTTCTACAAACACGTCTCTACTTCTAGAAACACGTCTCTACTTCTAGAAACACGTCTCTGCTTCTAGAAACACGTCTTTCTTTACTGCTGTTTGAATCATTAACACACCGTTACATTCTGAGGCTACTTCCTGTGGTCAAAACTCAACTGGCCACTCACTCACTCACTCACTCACTCACTCACCTGGTCACTCACTCACCTGGTCACTCACTCACCTGGTCACTCACTCACCAGCCTCTCACTCTACTGAAAGTGACTGACTAAAAAAAAAAACGTTAACCAGCTGATTGTCGTCGACCAGGTTTGTCCTCCAGGTGTTTCTACAGGTACGCCCTACAGGTACGCCCTACAGGTACGCCCTACAGGTACACCCCCTACAGGTACACCCCCTACAGGTACGCCCTACAGGTGTTTCTACAAGTGTTTCTACAGATGTTTCTACAGGTACACCCCCTCCAGGTACGCCCTCCAGATGTTTCTACAGGTACACCCCCTCCAGGTACGCCCTACAGGTGTTTCTACAAGTGTTTCTACAAGTGTTTCTACAGGTGTTTCTACAGGTATTCCCTCCAGGTACGCCCTCCAGATGTTTCTACAGGTACACCCCCTACAGGTACGCCCTCCAGGTGTTTCTACAGGTGTTTCTACAGGTACACCCCCTACAGGTACGCCCTCCAGGTACGCCCTCCAGGTGTTTCTACAGGTGTTTCTACAGGTACGCCCCCTACAGGTGCGCCCTCCAGGTGTTTCTCCAGGTCCGCCCTCCAGGTGTTTCTCCAGGTACGCCCTCCAGGTCCGCCCTCCAGGTCCGCCCTCCAGGTGTTTCTACAGGTGTTTCTACAGGTCCGCCCTCCAGGTCCGCCCCCTGCAGTCCACCCCTGAGGCCCTCTAGAACGCGGGGCGGAACGTCCTGTCCTCCACCAGCGAGTGCGAGAGGTTCCTCAGTTCCCGGGGGTGGAACGTGGCCTTGTAGCCCAGCAGGCCCAGGACGGGCTGGCAGGCGGTCTGGGTGTAGACCACCATGTCCCAGGACAGCTTCAGCCTCCAGTTCTCGGCGTTGGCGGCCGAGTCCCGCGCCGTGGTGAACTTCTGGCGGGACGCCGGGTCGCCGCCGCCGCCGCGGGTGTTGTTGGTGATCCAGGCCTCCACGGCGGGGGGCAGGACCAGGTCCAGGAAGCCGTACAGCTCCCGGGCCTTCTGGAGGGGGGACCGGGCCAGGTCTTCATACCTGGACCAGGAGGGAACCAGACCAGACCAGACGGCAACGGTTCAGGTCAAATCTCAACTTTGCCATGTGAAATGTTCTGCGTCACACTGAAGTCAGCAGTTTGCTGAGCGGCCACCAGGGGGAGCAGCTGGACAACTCTCTGCTCTGATTGGCTCTACTGAGCATGTGCACGACTGCTAGTTTAGTAGCTGCTAGTTAGCATAGTCGAGGTGTGCTTCCGCGGTATTTATACCGTGTTTAGAAAAGTGGCTTTTTCCAACAGTTCCGCCCTGGGAGCCGTTTTGAAAAAGTTGTGTTTCAGTGTTGTTGTGTAAACCAGAGTTTTTCACCCTCTGAGCCGCGGCTCACTGGAGTTTCCTCCAGAACGTCAGCTGAGCCGCGGGAAATCATCACATTTCACATTATTTTCAAAAAAACCTTTGCTCTCACAGCGACAGTGTGTTGCAGAGTCATCATGTATAAATACTCTTCACCACTAGAGGGCAGTGTGTTGCAGAGTAATCATGTATAAATACTCTTCACCACTAGAGGGCAGCACAGAACTTTGCAGGTGAAATGTAAAGTGACAGACGTCAGTGTGGTTCATCTCCACCTCCTGCTACCATCTTGTATCAAAGTACTGTTGAGAACCCACATGGAAACAACCTATAGAAACATAGAGGTTCTAAGATATGTGACATATATAAAGTTGGCCGTTTTCCTATATTATATGTACATAAATGCACATATATGTACACATATACGTGCATACAGGCACCTATATAGGTATATATGCACGTATATATGTGTGCTTATATGTACCTATATGTTCTTCTTGCATAATTGTTTTTTAGTTAGTTCTTAGTTATCGCCTTGATAATGTATGACCGTTGCCAAAGTGAGATATAGGCTATATATATATATATATATATATATGTGTGGACATAAATAAGCAGTACAGGAGACTATATGGCCTGTATATTCACATATATGCACCTTAATTTTGCCTATATGTGGCATATATGTGCATATAAACTGCTTATACGTTTCATATATGTGCATATATCCTCGTATAGGTTCTTATATATAGGAAAAGTGATGAGAAAGACTTTCTATAGTTAATAGAGGCTCCGGAGTTTGACTAAGACAAAAGTGTGTCTCGGCTCAAAAAGGGAGAAAAACTCTGGCGTCACCAAGGCGACGCGTTGCGTTTCCATGGAGACGTTGTGGCGTGACGGAGGTGGTTTTACTGTGAAGGGCAGAGGAAGTGCCTCACCTCAGCAGCAGGTAGCGTCCCCGGAGCCAGGGCGGCGCGGCGAGGCCCGTGGCCACGGAGCGCAGGAAGTCCTGGCACACGGAGCCGATCTGGCCCGGGTCCAGGTTGGGGGGCCGCCGGCCCGTCGCCCGCCACAGACGCCACAGACGGTACGAGTCCCGGAACGTCTCCATGCGGGACGCCAGGATCCCCCGGGGGTCCCGCACCAGCTGGACCACCTGGGACACAGTCACAGTCACATTCACACATTCACATTCACATTCACACAGTCACACAGTCACATTCACACAGTCACACCTTCACATTCACATTCACACAGTCACATTCACTCAGTCACATTCACCTAGTCACATTCACACAGTCACATTCACACAGTCTCACATTCATACATTCACATTCACACAGTCACATTCACACAGTCACATTCACTCAGTCACATTCACCTAGTCACATTCACACAGTCACATTCACACAGTCTCACATTCATACATTCACATTCACACAGTCACACATTCACATTCACATTCACATTCACATTCACATTCACACAGTCACATTCACACCTTCACATTCACATTCACACAGTCACACATTCATACATTCACATTCACACAGTCACATTCACACAGTCACGTTCACACAGTCACTTTCACAGAGTCACAGTCACACATTCACACAGTCACGTTCACACAGTCACATTCACACAGTCACGTTCACACAGTCACATTCACCCCTTCACAGAGAGCAGTGGACCTTCAGGTTGAGGGCGGGGTCTTCCAGCAGGGCTCTGAGGTCACTGACTTGCGGGATTCGAACCGTCTTGATGGCGACGTGTCGTTGGTCGCGGCAGGCGGCGGCCGCCACCGACACGTTGAGGCGGCCGCAGCGCCGCACGCACTCGCCCTCGTCCGCCAGGACCAGGCTCTGCTCCTTGGCCTCCAGCGGAGCCTCGCACACCGGGGGGGAGCACAGGGAGCGGCCTGCACACAGCGGGGGGGGGTCAGTGTACTGCAGGGTGGTGGGGGGGTCAGTGGTGGTGGGGGGGTCAGTGTAGTGCAGGGTGCAGGTGGTGGGGGGGTCAGTGTAGTGCAGGGTGGTGGTAGTGATGGTGGGGGGGGTCAGTCGTGGTGGGGGGGTCAGTGTACTGCAGGGTGCAGGTGGTGGTGGTGGTGGGGGGGGTCAGTGATGGGGGGGTCAGTGTAGTGGGGGGGTCAGTGTACTGGGGGGTCAGTGCAGTGGGGGGGTCAGTGCACTGCAGGGTGCTGGTGGTGGGGGGGGTCAGTGTAGTGCAGGGTGGTGGGGGGGTCAGTGGTGGTGGTGGGGGGGTCAGTGTAGTGCAGGGTGCAGGTGGTGGGGGGGTCAGTGTAGTGCAGGGGGGTGGTAGTGATGGTGGGGGGTCAGTTGTGGTGGGGGGGTCAGTGTACTGCAGGGTGCTGGTGGGGGGGGGGGGGGGGGGGTTCTTACTGGCGCCTCGTCGGAACAGCTTGTCGGTGGCGTGGCGCGCGGGGCGGGGCTGGATGTAGGGCTCCAGGCTGCCCAGGCCGCAGTGGAACAGGGACCCCAGCAGGTCCCGGGCCGCCCCCATCATCACCCGCCTCTCCGCAGGGTTCCGGCTCTGCCCCAGGCGGGGCAGCAAGGCCAGCTGGACGTGGTACAGCGGCTCGAACAGGTAGAACACCTGCACCACAACCACACCGCCAATCACTGGACGTCCTGGTGACCACACCAGGGTTACCATGGTTACCAGGACGGACCTCAGGTACAATCCTGGTGACCACACCAGGGTCACCATGGTTACCATGGTTACCAGGACGGACCTCAGGTAGAATCCTGGTGACAACATCATGGTTACCATGGTTACCAGGATGGACCTCAGGCAGAATCCTAGTGATGACATCATGGTTACCATGGTTACCAGGACGGACCTCAGGCAGAATCCTAGTGACGACATCATGGTTACCATGGTTACCAGGACAGACCTCAGGTAGAATCCTGGTGACGACATCATGGTTACCATGGTTACCAGGATGGACCTCGGGTAGAATCCTGGTGACGACATCATGGTTACCATGGTTACCAGGATGGACCTCGGGTAGAATCCTGGTGACGACACCAGGGTTACCATGGTTACCAGGAGGGACCTCAGGTAGAATCCTGGTGACGACACCAGGGTTACCATGGTTACCAGGACAGATTCACGACGTAATGCCCAAAGGTTGAACAATAAGCCCCGCCTCCTTTCTTCATGTGACGAGACAGAGGAGAGTTTAACTCCTGAACAGCAACTCTTCATCACAGTATTGATTCTATCAAATATATAATATTGATTCTATCAAATATATAATATTGATTATATCAAATATATAATATTGATTCTATCAAATATATAATATTGATTATATCAAATATATATTGATTATGATTCTATCAAAGTTCAGTTCCTCCTCTGACCTGGCGTCATGAACGCAGCTCTGCCAGTGAACACCATGGTCACAGTTAACCTGTTAACTAGTTAGCCATGGTGAAAGTTAACCGGTTAACTAGTTAGCTGTTGTCAGAGTTAACCTGTTAACTAGTTAGCCATGGTGAAAGTTAACCTGTTAACTAGCTAGCTGTTGTCAGAGTTAACCTGTTAACTAACCTCTGTTAAATAGTTAACAGATTTCCGGATGTGTTAACCCAGTTTTGAACAAGTTAATATTGCTGTTAAAGTTAACGGCTGGTTAAACGTAATTAACGGCTGGTTAAACGTATTTAACGGCTGGTTAAACGTAGTTAACGGCTGGTTAAACGTAGTTAACGGCTGGTTAAACGTAGTTAACGGCTGGTTAAACGTAATTAACGGCTGGTTAAACGTATTTAACGGCTGGTTAAACGTAGTTAACGGCTGGTTAAACGTAGTTAACGGCTGGTTAAACGTAGTTAACGGCTGGTTAAACGTAGTTAACGGCTGGTTAAACGTATTTAACGGCTGGTTAAACGTAGTTAACGGCTGGTTAAACGTATTTAACGACTGGTTAAACGTAGTTAACGACTGGTTAAACGTATTTAACGGCTGGTTAAACGTAGTTAACGGCTGGTTAAACGTAGTTAACGGCTGGTTAAACGTATTTAACGACTGGTTTAAACGTATTTAACGGCTGGTTAAACGTAGTTAACGGCTGGTTTAAACGTATTTAAACGGCTGGTTTAAACGTAGTTAACGGCTGGTTAAACGTATTTAACGGCTGGTTAAACGTAGTTAACGGCTGGTTAAACGTATTTAACGGCTGGTTATAACGTATTTAACGGCTGGTTAAACGTAGTTAACGGCTGGTTAAACGTATTTAACGGCTGGTTAAACGTAGTTAACGGCTGGTTTAAACGTATTTAACGGCTGGTTAAACGTAGTTAACGGCTGGTTAAACGTATTTAACGGCTGGTTAAACGTAATTAACGGCTGGTTAAACGTAATTAACGGCTGGTTAAACGTAATTAACGGCTGGTTAAACGATGAGCCGGTTTGAACAACCGGGCCCTGGTCAGATTATTACGGTGACTGTCAAAATAAAAGCCCCACGTCCAGGAGAGTAGGGGCTGCAGTGACGTCACCGGGGAGGAGACCCTGTCCCGACGGGCTCCACTGAGCATGTGCAGAACCACCGTTAGCTCCGCCTCCTCTACTTCCTGTTGGATTTGCTGGACTTTCTCTGTAAAAGCACCTTTAAAAACGACGCGGTGGATTTGACGCGTTGGAAAACGACTGAAAGTGACATGAAGGCCAGACGAGGCAAGGAAGCGGCTGTGGGCGTGGCTCCGGCGGCGGCAGGCGGGGGGGGCGCTCTGACCTCCGGGTGCTGGGTTGAAGAGCTGACCCACGAAGGAGGAGCCGCTCCTCGTGGTCGCCAGGATGAGGATGTGGGTCCTCCGGCCGGGGGAGGAGGCGGGGGAGGGGGGGGCGGCGGCGGCGGCGTGGCGGCGGCGAGGACGTCACGGCAGCCGCGGTCCGGGCCCCCCGGGGCCCCCCAGCGCCCTCCGGCCCCCCCCGGGGCCCCCGGGGCAGGCGCCTCAGGCTGCAGTTTGGCGGCGTGGCGTGCGGGGCGCGGCGGCGGCCACGGAGCACAGCAGGCTGAGGGGGTCGCTGCAGAAGGTGCGGACGGCGGTGTACTGGATGGCGACGGACGCCAAGGCCAGCAGCACCACGGACTTCCAGGAACAGCGCATGGCGACGGGGGGCGGACGCATCGGGTCGCCCACGGCAACGGCTGCAAGCAGAGACAGGAGACGACAAGATGGTTTCACTGAGGGGGACGAAGAACGTCTTCTGTCTCCACAGCCTGCAGGGAGGAGGACGTCTCTGTGGACTCGTCTCTGTGGACTCGTCACCATGAACTCGTCACCATGAACTCGTCACTATGGACTCGTCACCATGAACTCGTCTCTATGGACTCGTCACTATGGACTCGTCTCTATTGACTCGTCTCTATGGACTCGTCACTATGGACTCGTCACCATGAACTCGTCTCTATGGACTCGTCACCATGAACTCGTCACCATGGACTCGTCACTATGGACTCGTCACTATGGACTCGTCACCATGAACTCGTCACTATGGACTCGTCACCATTGAACTCGTCTCTATGGACTCGTCACCATGAACTCGTCTCTGTGGACTCGTCACCATGAACTCGTCACCATGAACTCGTCACTATGGACTCGTCACTATGGACTCGTCACCAGAACTCGTCACTATGGACTCGTCACCATGAACTCGTCTCTATGGACTCGTCACTATGGACTCGTCTCTATTGACTCGTCTCTATGGACTCGTCACTATGGACTCGTCACCATGAACTCGTCTCTATGGACTCGTCACCATGAACTCGTCACCATGGACTCGTCACTATGGACTCGTCACTATGGACTCGTCACCATGAACTCGTCACTATGGACTCGTCACCATGAACTCGTCTCTATGGACTCGTCACCATGAACTCGTCTCTGTGGACTCGTCACCATGAACTCGTCACCCGTGGACTCGTCTCTATGGACTTCGTCACTATGGACTTGTCACCATGAACTCGTCTCTATGGACTCGTCACTATGGACTCGTCACTATGGACTCGTCTCTATTGACTCATCTGTATGGACTCGTCACTATGGACTCGTCACCATGAACTCGTCTCTATGAACTTGTCACTATGGACTTGTCTCTATGAACTCGTCACCGTGGACTCGTCCCTGTGGACTTGTCTCTATGAGGTTCCCCCCCGGCCTCACCACACCTGAGCTGCATAGAGATACAGTGAAGGCAGCTTTGCACACACACACACACACACACACACACACACACACACACACACACACACACACACACACACACACACACACACACACACACACACACACACACACACACACACACACACACACACACACACAACACACACACACAGTGGTAACAGGAACCAGGGTTCCATAATTCACCTGTTCTCCCTTCCAGCAGCTCAAATCGCAGTAAAACGATATAAAACACCTGAATTCTCCTCAGTGGTTTTGCATTAAAGCAGAAATGAAGGAACTAGAAGTCATTAAATCCATTGTGATGAACAATTCTCCGAATGTCTGATATAAAAGGTCAAACTGCAGAATGGATCTGCTGCAGCGGTTGATCCTCCTCTGGCCAGATGCGCCTCCAGCGTCCAGGATCCAGATGTTCCTCCACCCTGCTGCTGATGGAGCTCCATGCTAAGCTAACGCGCCTCCTCCTCCTCCTCCTCCTCCTCCTCCTCCTCCTCCTCCTCCGGCCCGCCGCCACGCCGCCTCCCGCGCTCCGTCCTCGGCTCCGCGGCCCCGCTGCTCCCCCCGGCCGGCACTCACCTCCTCTGCCCGGGATGCGGGCGACAGGATGCGGCGGAGGCTCCCCCGGGCGGCGGGCAGCCTCTCACATCCAGCGGAGCTCCGGCAGAACAGGACCGACCCCCCCCATCACCCCCCCCCCCCCCCCCTCCCTACACCCCCCCCCCCCCCCCCCCTCTTGTATCTGCAAACAAAAGGTTTGAGGTTTTTCAAGAGGAAAAATAAGAAACATGCAAAATGTGGATTTATTTATTTTTAGGTTCGTCAATCCGCCAGGGGGCGTTTTCTACCCGAGCTGGGGCCCGGGGGCAGTGAGGGGCCCCCGGTACCCCCCCCCCCCCCCCCTCTCTCTCTCTCTCTCTCTCTCTCTCTCCTCTCTCTCTCTCTCTCTCTCTGTCTCTCTCTCTGTCTCTGTCTCTCTCTGTCTCTCTGTCTCTCTCTCTCTCTCTCTCTCTCTCTCTCTCTCTCTCTCTGTCTCTCTCTCTCTCTCTCTCTCTCTGTCTCTCTCTGTCTCTCTGTCTCTCTCTCTCTCTCTCTCTCTCTCTCTCTCTCTCTCTCTGTCTCTCTCTCTCTCTCTCTCTCTCTGTCTCTCTCTGTCTCTCTCTCTCTCTCTCTCTCTCTCTCTCTCTCTCTCTCTCTCTCTCTCTCTGTCTCTCTCTCTGTCTCTGTCTCTCTCTGTCTCTCTTGCTCTCTCTCTCTCTCTCTCTCTCTCTCTCTCTCTCTCTGTCTCTCTCTCTCTCTCTCTCTCTCTGTCTCTCTCTGTCTCTCTGTCTCTCTCTCTCTCTCTCTCTCTCTCTCTCTCTCTCTCTGTCTCTCTCTCTCTCTCTCTCTCTGTCTCTCTCTGTCTCTCTCTCTCTCTCTCTCTCTCTCTCTCTCTCACTTTCTCTCTCTCTCTCTCTCTCTCTCTCTCCACACACACACACACACACACACACACACACACACACAACACACACACACACACACAGACACACACACCAGAAGACTCTCAACACGTGTTATTGTTTACCTGAGCTGCAGAACAGGACTAAAGAAAACAACAACAGTGTTGTTTTCTCTCATCTCAGGAGACTCGTTGTTCACTGAAGGTCCAAACCCGGCCAGCAGGGGGCGGTGCTGCACAGCGGAGGGAGGGAGCGGCTGTTCCTCCTCCGGCCAGCAGGGGGCGGTGCTGCACAGCGGAGGGAGGGAGGCCGGGAGCGGCTGTTCCTCCTCCGGCCAGCAGGGGGCGGTGCTGCACAGCGGAGGGAGGGAGGCAGGGAGCGGCTGTTCAGAGGGGATTGTTCTCATCCTTCCTTCCACGAAGTGTGTTAGTCTGGAGCCAGAGGAACCGTCCTCCGCAGACGAGCTCGTTCACGTTGAACAAGACAAACATTTGTTTTGTTATTGGACTTTCTGTCAACAAACTGATTCAGGGTTTTGTTTTAAATCGTCTTGAGACAAATCTCGTTGTTGAAGCGACGTCGGTTTGATTAAAACTTCTAATTTGAACTTAATACAATTTCAGACCAGATCAGTGATGCAAAACACAAACAAACGTTTAAAAGTTTAATGAGATGAAATGTAATTTGTCTTTACATTAAATAAAAAGGAAATTAAAAAACATTTTTTCTGGACTTTTTTCAGCTTAACAGAAACACAACTTGACACTTTGAGACCAGACCAGCGACGCAAAACACAAACAATCAAAAACTAAAAAAAATTAATTGGATGAATTTAAATTAGAAAAATAAAATCAATAAAAAACAAGCCAGAACCCAGTTCTTGTGATGAAGAACAGGTTCATCAGCAGGACGTTTTAATTCTCTGCTGTGATTCTGTCGCTTCCAGTCTACGTCTTCGTCTGCTTGAAACAAGAACAAGTGACTTGGCAGGAGACAGACAGTGTCTCGTGGCTGGTCCTCCTGCTCGTCTTTTCTCATTGCTGGTCCTGCAGCTCGTCTCATGGCTGGTCCTGAAGCTCGTTTTGTCTCATGGCTGGTCCTGCAGCTCGTCTCGTGGCTGGTCCTGCAGCTCGTCTTGTCTCATGGCTGGTCCTGCAGCTCGTCTCATGGCTGGTCCTGCAGTTCGTCTTGTCTCATGGCTGGTCCTGCAGCTCGTCTCATGGCTGGTCCTCCTGCTCGTCTTTTCTCATGGCTGGTCCTGCAGCTCGTCTCGTCTCGTGGCTGGTCCTGCAGCTCGTCTTGTCTCATTGCTGGTCCTGCAGCTCGTCTCGTCTCGTGGCTGGTCCTGCAGCTCGTCTTGTCTCATTGCTGGTCCTGCAGCTCGTCTCGTCTCGTGGCTGGTCCTGCAGCTCGTCTTGTCTCATGGCTGGTCCTGCAGCTCGTCTTGTCTCATGGCTGGTCCTGCAGCTCGTCTCATGGCTGGTCCTGCAGCTCATCTCATGGCTGGTCCTCCTGCTCGTCTTTTCTCATGGCTGGTCCTGCAGCTCGTCTCGTCTCGTGGCTGGTCCTGCAGCTCGTCTTGTCTCATTGCTGGTCCTGCAGTTCGTCTTGTCTCATGGCTGGTCCTGCAGCTCGTCTCATGGCTGGTCCTCCTGCTCGTCTTTTCTCATGGCTGGTCCTGCAGCTCGTCTAGTCTCGTGGCTGGTCCTGCAGCTCGTCTTGTCTCATTGCTGGTCCTGCAGCTCGTCTCGTCTCGTGGCTGGTCCTGCAGCTCGTCTTGTCTCATTGCTGGTCCTGCAGCTCGTCTCGTCTCGTGGCTGGTCCTGCAGCTCGTCTTGTCTCATGGCTGGTCCTGCAGCTCGTCTTGTCTCATGGCTGGTCCTGCAGCTCGTCTCATGGCTGGTCCTGCAGCTCATCTCATGGCTGGTCCTCCTGCTCGTCTTTTCTCATGGCTGGTCCTGCAGCTCGTCTCGTCTCGTGGCTGGTCCTGCAGCTCGTCTCGTCTCATTGCTGGTCCTGCAGCTCGTCTCGTCTCGTGGCTGGTCCTGCAGCTCGTCTCGTCTCATTGCTGGTCCTGCAGCTCGTCTCGTCTCGTGGCTGGTCCTGCAGCTCGTCTTTTCTCATGGCTGGTCCTGCAGCTCGTCTTGTCTCATGGCTGGTCCCGCAGCTCGTCTCATGGCTGGTCCTGCAGCTCGTCTTTTCTCATGGCTGGTCCTGCAGCTCGTCTTGTCTCATGGCTGGTCCCGCAGCTCGTCTCATGGCTGGTCCTGCAGCTCGTCTTTTCTCATGGCTGGTCCTGCAGCTCGTCTCGTGGCTGGTCCCGCAGCTCGTCTCATGGCTGGTCCTGCAGCTCGTCTTTTCTCATGGCTGGTCCTGCAGCTCGTCTCATGGCTGGTCCTGCAGCTCGTCTTTTCTCATGGCTGGTCCTGCAGCTCGTCTCGTGGCTGACCAGCCGGCGACGCAGTAAATTTCACTAACGACTATTCGATGGTCTTTAATTCTCCATTTGAGACGAGAGGAAATGTCAGAGAGACGGAAAGGTTAATGTGACTTTACCCACTAATAAACAGGACTGATCAGAGAACAGCCAATTAAAAGCTCTGTTATTCACTGGACACACACACACACACACACACACACACACACACACACACACACACACACACACACACACACACACACACACACACACACACACACACACACACACACACACACACACAGATATTGCAATTAGGTTTTGTGTTTTGAACTGAAGCCAATGAAACAGACTCGTGTTGAAAAGCCTCCAGAGGTTTAATAAGCAGCAGATTAAACATCTGGAAACTGAACATTGATGGTAAATTGATGACGAGCAGGAAATGATCTTTTAGCTGTTCCCTCACTGAGACGGATTACATTTACAGTCCAGTTACATCAGTTACATCAGTTACATTAGTTACATTAGTTACATCAGTTACATCAGTTACATTAGTTACATTAGTTACATTCGTTACATTAGTTACATTACGTTGTACCAAGTAGAAGATCTCAGTACATACCTGGAACTACCTGCACATACCTGGAACTACCTGGAAACTACTTGGAACTACCTGGAAACTACCTGGAACTACCTGCACATACCTGGAACTACCTGGAAACTACTTGGAACTACCTGGAAACTACCTGGAACTACCTGCACATACCTGGAACTACCTGGAAACTACTTGGAACTACCTGGAAACTACCTGGAGCTACCTGGAGCTGCCTGCACATACCTAGAACTACCTGGAAACTACTTTGAACTACCTGGAAACTACCTGGAGCCACCTGGAACTACCTGGAACTACTTGCACATACCTGGAACTACCTGAAAACTACTTGGAACTACCTGGAAACTACCTGGAGCCACCTGGAACTACCTGGAAACTACCTGGAACTACCTGGAAACTACCTGGAGCCACCTGGAAACTACCTGGGTCTACCTGGAAACTACCTGGAGCTACCTGGAACTACCTGGAGCTACCGCAAGCAGTGGATTTGGGGTCACGACCCCAGACGGGAGGAGGAGGTCATATTCAGTCTCCTGGTTCTGGTTCTACTTTATAACCTCAGGATTTATTCAATTGCTGGCAGAGAGATCATATATATATACTCTGTAAATATCTCTCTCTCTCTCTCTCTCTCTCTCTCTCTCTCTCTCTCTCTCTCTCTCTCTCTCTCTCTCTCTCTCTCTATATATATATATATATATATATATATATATATATATATATATACATATGAAATGGCATTTAACTTGATTAGAAGTATTTCAAACAGCCTTCAAAAATCTATCAAAAAAATTTAGAAAATGAAAATAAAAATAATATGAATAAATAAATGAATAAATAAATAAATGAGGAAAGGCCTGTTATTAGAGACGACAATATTTAAACTTAAATCCAACTTTAATAAACCTTCTGGTGCAAAAAGCAATGAGACGTCCAGGAACCTTCTCCTGGTGCATTCTGGGTGTTTGTGGGCGTCGAGGCTAATGCTAGTCTGCTAGCTGCCGTGGAGCAGTGGTTTGTTCTTCGCCACCATTAAGAGCGTTTCCTTGCGAGACGCTGGCGTACGGCGGCGTCCGGCCTGGCGTTGTCCGGCCTGGCGGCGTCCAGCCTGGCGGTGTCCAGCCTGGCGGTGTCCAGCCTGGCGGTGTCCAGCCTGGCGGTGTCCGGCCTGGCGGCGTCCAGCCTGGCGGTGTCCGGCCTGGCGGCGTCCAGCCTGGCGTTGTCCGGCCTGGCGGCGTCCAGCCTGGCGGTGTCCAGCCTGGCGGTGTCCAGCCTGGCGGTGTCCGGCGGCGTCCGGCTGTTCCCTCTGAGACGCGTCTCACTGCAGCTCCTCCACAGTGCAGACGCCCGTCAGGTTCCCTTGTGACTGTGAGCTGTTCTAACATGAGTCTTCATCCTGGGCTTTGAAGTCTTTGTCGACGCGGCCCGCCGCTCCATGTGAGGCTCCGCCCACCGCCGCCTCTTGATGAAGATGAATGATGGCCCGGCGCCGCTCCCTGTCGTTCTGCTGACGCCTCAGCGGAGCTGCTCAGCCGTCCCCCCAGCGAGCGGAGCACGCCATCCAGAACCCGCCAATATGGCGCACAGCCTGAAACCCTGAGCAAACACCACCGCCAGCTGGAGGCCCGGTGACCCGGCAGGGGGCGGAGCCACGCCACCGTTCTGGGGACTTCATTGTTATTGATGGAATCAGAGCTTCACAGGTTCTGTCCTCAACTGTCCCTCTGTTTGTCACGTTCTGATTGTGTGTTTTGGTTCCAGCGTTTCTCTTCACTGAGCAGAAACATCAGGAACACCAGGAACATCAGGAACATCAGCAACATCAGCAACATCAGCAACATCAGCAACATCAGGAACATCAGGAACATCAGGAACATCAGAAACATCAGCAACATCAGCAACATCAGGAACATCAGGAACATCAGAAACATCAGAAACATCAGAAACACCAGGAACATCAGGAACATCAGCAACATCAGGAACATCAGGAACATCAGCAACATCAGGAACATCAGCAACACCAGGAACATCAGGAACATCAGCAACACCAGGAACATCAGGAACATCAGCAACATCAGGAACATCAGGAACATCAGCAACATCAGGAACATCAGCAACACCAGGAACATCAGGAACATCAGCAACACCAGGAACATCAGGAACATCAGCAACACCAGGAACACCAGGAACATCAGCAACACCAGGAACATCAGGAACATCAGGGTCTGAAACTCTGCTGTAGCCCCTCCTCCAGTTTGGGGGTCACTGCCCCGAGGGCACTACTGTCACCTTCACCTTCCAGGCCTCTCCAGCTCCTCTCTGAGCCCCTGGTACTCCTTCTTTCTGATGTTCCATCACTTGGTATTGCTCCATCCACCACCACGGCGTTCCTCCGCCCTTTATCAACCACCACCATGTCTGGTTGGTTCTCCATTACCATCCTGTCTGTCTGTGTCTGGAAGTCCCACAGGATCTTCATCGGTCATTCTCCACCACCTCTGGGGGGGGGGGGGGGGGTGGGGGGGGGTCTCCCACTGTGACCATGGGGCTTCCAGACCAAACTCTGCATGTGAGATGTGAGAACAAGGCTCTGTTGAAATATATATATATATAAACAACATCTTTAGATGAGCCAAGTTGATTCTCTCCATTGCTGGCTGTTGTCGTAGTGTGTGTGTGTGTGTGTGTGTGTGTGTGTGTGTGTGTGTGTGTGTGTGTGTGTGTGTGTGTGTGTGTGTGTGTGTGTGTGTGTGTGTGTGTGTGTGTGTCAGTAAATTGCTGACTCCTCCTCTTCACTCATTTAATCACCAGAGAAAAGGTTAGAGCCTCGACGCAATCTAGCAAATGTGATTTCTTAGCAGCTAATGACTGTGTGTGTGTGTGTGTGTGTGTGTGTGTGTGTGTGTGTGTGTGTGTGTGTGTGTGTGTGTGTGTGTGTGTAGCCAGAGGGCGGGGGAGGGGAACTGAGGGTTTGTGTTCATGTGTATCTGAGTCGAACCAAAACCTCTGGACTCATTAGGATTCAGGATCAGGAAGACCAGTCCTGACTGGTCCTGATGGGTCCTAACTGGTCCTGACGGGTCCTGACGGGTCCTGACGGGTCCTGACTGGTCCTGATGGGTCCTAACTGGTCCTAACTGGTCCTGACTGGTCCTGACTGGTCCTGACGGGTCCTAACTGGTCCTGACTGGTCCTGACTGGTCCTGACTGGTCCTGACGGGTCCTGGCTGGTCCTGATGGGTCCTAACTGGTCCTGACGGGTCCTGACGGGTCCTGACGGGTCCTGACTGGTCCTGATGGGTCCTAACTGGTCCTGACTGGTCCTGACTGGTCCTGACGGGCCCTAACTGGTCCTGACTGGTCCTGACTGGTCCTGCCGGTGGACCAGCAGTGGGACTCAAACCGACACCTCCTGGTTTCAGGTGAAAACAAAGACCAAGTGCAGAACCTGAACAAAACCACGTCTTCATGGTGGAAATGACTTGAAGCAGCGTTTTCACAAAGTTCCACCTCGTTTCCATGGAGATTTAGTTCCAGCCTTTTCAAAACGTTCCAGGTGGTTCCAGCCCAGCCCCCAGGAGGCGGAGCTTATCGACCGTTTCACCAACTCCTGATGGTTGTAGGGTCGTTGGGTGTCGGGGACTTCAGGTCCGTGTCGTTTGGATCCGCGTGTCAAGAGCACCGCCGCGGCGGCAAATGCATGAAGACGGCGCCGCGCGGTCCCCGACGCCACGCGGACATGAAATCAATGTCCCGAGAGCCGCGGGGCCAACCAGTCCACCCAGACCCTGGTCCACCCAGACCCTGGTCCACCCAGACCCTGGTCCAACCAGACCCTGGTCTGTGGAAGACCACAGATGACGACACAGAGAAAGACCAGAGGAAGACCAGAGAGCAAGTCATCATGACTATGGTTACATAGAGGGGTGGTCTGGCCCCCCAGGGCCCCCCAGGGCCCCCCAGGAGGTGGTTTGGCCCCCCAGGGGGTGAACGTGATGATCTGCTGATGATCTGAACTGTTCAAGTTCTGTCACGTTTCACTGGAACAGAACAGAACAGACCTGGTCCAGACCTGGTCCAGGTGGTCTCCAGGACGTCCTCCAGCCACCACACCACCGGTGTTCAGGATGAACAGGTTTCCATGTTAACTGGTGACCAGATTATTGGGGTTTAACTGAATTTCCATCAAAGTTTAAAGCATCGTAGTGTTTGGTTTGTCTTGTTTTACCTTCTGCAGACCGCCGCTGGCAGGAGGCACCAGTTAACACGGGCACCAGTGGAACCGCAACACCGGACTGTGAAGCTCCATACCGATCAACATCTGGTAAGACGATTATTAAATATTTATTTAATTGATTATTTGACAGGAGCAGAGCTGCTCCTGGTGGAGGAGGGAGAGGAGGAGGAGGAGGAGCAGGAGGAGGTGCAGGAGGAGGGAGAGGAGGAGCAGGAGGAGGGAGAGGAGGAGGAGCAGGAGGAGGGAGAGGAGGAGGAGCAGGAGGGGGAGGAGCAGGAGGAAGAGGAAGAGGAGCAGGAGGAGGAGGAGGAGGGAGAGGAGGAGGAGCAGGAGGAGGAGCAGGAGGGGGAGGAGCAGGAGGAAGAGGAAGAGGAGCAGGAGGAGGAAGAGGAGGGGGAGGAGGAGGAGGAGGAGGAGGAGTAGGAGGAGGAGGACAGAGTGCAGAGTGTTGACAAGTGTCCCTGTCAGTGGAGGTCAAGCGTTTCTCTCCCTCCTTTCAGCGACTGTCCATCATCCCCCCTTCATTTGAGAGCGGAGGAATAATTGCAGGGCGACTGATCTGCTCTCCTCCGTCATGATGCTTCTTCTTCTTCTCCCCCACAAGTCACGTGACCGTCACACGGCAGCATCCTCCCCCGTCTGCGTCTCGTCCTCCTCCGTCTCCGTCTCGTCCTCCTCCGTCTCCGTTTCATCCTCCTCCGTCTCCGTCTCGTCCTCCTCCGTCTCCGTTTCATCCTCCTCTGTCTCCGTCTCGTCCTCCTCCGTCTGGTCATCCTCCTCCTCCGTCTCCGTTTCGTCCTCCTCCGTCTCCGTCTCGTCCTCCTCCGTCTGGTCCTCCTCCTCCTCCGTCTCTGTCTCGTCGTCCTCCTCCTCCATCTCATCCTCCTCTGTCTCGTCCTCCTCCGTCTCGTCCTCCCCCATCTCCGTCTCGTCCTCCTCCGTCTCGTCCTCCTCCGTCTCGTCCTAACCCTCTGAAGCAAATGAGGCCCATGAGGCCCCTGGTACCCCTGGTACCCCTTAAGCCCCTGGTACCCCTGGTGCCCCTGGTACCACTGATGCCTCTGGTGACCCTGGTGCCCCTGGTACCCCTGGTACCCTTGGTGCCCCTGAGGCCCCTGATGACCCTGCTGCTCCTGCTGCTCATGCGCCTCCTGCTGCTCCTGCTGCTCCTGCTGCTCCTGCTGCTCCTGCGCCTCCTGCTGCTCCTGCGCCACCTGCTGCTCACCTCATACGTAGTAAGACGTTTGACAAGAAAACTGTTTTTCATCACTGATCTAAAAGGAAAAAGTAACTTTATTGTGAAGGAGCTTCTGCTGCTCTAAACAAGCTGCTGACTGAAACAAACCTTCACTGTTTTTACACTGGAAACACTGAAAGTGTAACTTTTACCTCTGCTCCAGGTTCATGTGTTCATAGACGTCAGTACCTCTGCTCCAGCTTCATGTGTTCATAGACGTCAGTACCTCTGCTCCAGCTTCATGTGTTCATAGACGTCAGTACCTCTGCTCCAGCTTCATGTGTTCATAGGCGTCAGTACTTCAGCTCCAGCTTCATGTGTTCATAGGCGTCAGCACCTCTGCTCCAGGTTCATGTGTTCATAGACGTCAGTACCTCTGCTCCAGCTTCATGTGTTCATAGACGTCAGTACCTCTGCTCCAGCTTCATGTGTTCATAGGCGTCAGTACTTCAGCTCCAGCTTCATGTGTTCATAGACGTCAGTACCTCTGCTCCAGGTTCATGTGTTCATAGACGTCAGTACCTCTGCTCCAGCTTCATGTGTTCATAGACGTCAGCACCTCTGCTCCAGCTTCATGTGTTCATAGGCGTCAGCACCTCTGCTCCAGGTTCATGTGTTCATAGACGTCAGTACCTCTGCTCCAGCTTCATGTGTTCATAGACATTAGTACCTCTGCTCCAGCTTCATGTGTTCATAGACGTCAGTACCTCTGCTCCAGCTTCATGTGTTCATAGACGTCAGTACCTCTGCTCCAGCTTCATGTGTTCATAGGCGTCAGTACTTCAGCTCCAGCTTCATGTGTTCATAGGCGTCAGCACCTCTGCTCCAGGTTCATGTGTTCATAGACGTCAGTACCTCTGCTCCAGCTTCATGTGTTCATAGACGTCAGTACCTCAGCTCCAGCTTCATGTGTTCATAGGCGTCAGCACCTCTGCTCCAGGTTCATGTGTTCATAGACGTCAGTACCTCTGCTCCAGCTTCATGTGTTCATAGACGTCAGTACCTCTGCTCCAGCTTCATGTGTTCATAGGAGTCAGCACCTCTGCTCCAGGTTCATGTGTTCATAGACGTCAGTACCTCTGCTCCAGCTTCATGTGTTCATAGGCGTCAGCACCTCTGCTCCAGGTTCATGTGTTCATAGACGTCAGTACCTCTGCTCCAGCTTCATGTGTTCATAGACATTAGTACCTCTGCTCCAGCTTCATGTGTTCATAGACGTCAGTACCTCATCTCCAGCTTCATGTGTTCATAGACGTCAGTACCTCAGCTCCAGATTCATGTGTTCATAGGCGTCAGTACTTCAGCTCCAGCTTCATGTGTTCATAGGCGTCAGCACCTCTGCTCCAGGTTCATGTGTTCATAGACGTCAGTACCTCTGCTCCAGCTTCATGTGTTCATAGACGTCAGTACCTCAGCTCCAGCTTCATGTGTTCATAGGCGTCAGCACCTCTGCTCCAGGTTCATGTGTTCATAGACGTCAGTACCTCTGCTCCAGCTTCATGTGTTCATAGACGTCAGTACTTCATCTCCAGCTTCATGTGTTCATAGGCGTCAGCACCTCTGCTCCAGGTTCATGTGTTCATAGACGTCAGTACCTCTGCTCCAGCTTCATGTGTTCATAGACGTCAGTACCTCTGCTCCAGCTTCATGTGTTCATAGACGTCAGTACCTCTGCTCCAGCTTCATGTGTTCATAGGCGTCAGTACTTCAGCTCCAGCTTCATGTGTTCATAGGCGTCAGCACCTCTGCTCCAGGTTCATGTGTTCATAGATGTCAGTACCTCTGCTCCAGCTTCATGTGTTCATAGACGTCAGTACCTCAGCTCCAGCTTCATGTGTTCATAGGCGTCAGCACCTCTGCTCCAGGTTCATGTGTTCATAGACGTCAGTACCTCTGCTCCAGCTTCATGTGTTCATAGACGTCAGTACCTCTGCTCCAGCTTCATGTGTTCATAGGCGTCAGCACCTCTGCTCCAGGTTCATGTGTTCATAGACGTCAGTACCTCTGCTCCAGCTTCATGTGTTCATAGGCGTCAGCACCTCTGCTCCAGGTTCATGTGTTCATAGACGTCAGTACCTCTGCTCCAGCTTCATGTGTTCATAGACATTAGTACCTCTGCTCCAGCTTCATGTGTTCATAGACGTCAGTACCTCTGCTCCAGCTTCATGTGTTCATAGACGTCAATACCTCTGCTCCAGATTCATGTGTTCATAGGCGTCAGTACTTCAGCTCCAGCTTCATGTGTTCATAGGCGTCAGCACCTCTGCTCCAGGTTCATGTGTTCATAGACGTCAGTACCTCTGCTCCAGCTTCATGTGTTCATAGACGTCAGTACCTCAGCTCCAGCTTCATGTGTTCATAGGCGTCAGCACCTCTGCTCCAGGTTCATGTGTTCATAGACGTCAGTACCTCTGCTCCAGCTTCATGTGTTCATAGACGTCAGTACCTCTGCTCCAGCTTCATGTGTTCATAGGCGTCAGCACCTCTGCTCCAGGTTCATGTGTTCATAGACGTCAGTACCTCTGCTCCAGCTTCATGTGTTCATAGGCGTCAGCACCTCTGCTCCAGCTTCATGTGTTCATAGACGTCAGTACCTCAGCTCCAGCTTCATGTGTTCATAGACGTCAGTACCTCAGCTCCAGCTTCATGTGTTCATAGACGTCAGTACCTCAGCTCCAGGTTCATGTGTTCATAGACGTCAGTACCTCAGCTCCAGCTTCATGTGTTCATAGGCGTCAGTACCTCAGCTCCAGGTTCATGTGTTCATAGACGTCAGTACCTCAGCTCCAGCTTCATGTGTTCATAGACGTCAGTACCTCTGCTCCAGCTTCATGTGTTCATAGACGTCAGTACCTCTGCTCCAGCTTCATGTGATCATAGACGTCAGTGCCTCTGCTCCAGGTTCATGTGTTCATAGGCGTCAGTGCCTCTGCTCCAGGTTCATGTGTTCATAGGCGTCAGTACCTCTGCTCCAGCTTCATGTGTTCATAGACGTCAGTACCTCTGCTCCAGCTTCATGTGTTCACTTCTTCATGTGTTCACTCCTTCATGTGTTCACTTCTTCATGTGTTCACTTCATGTGTTCACTCCTTTATGTGTTCACTTCTTCATGTGTTCACTCCTTCATGCCTCCACTCCTTCATGTGTTCACTCCTTCATGTGTCCACTGCTTCATGTGTTCACTCCTTCATGTGTCCACTCCTTCATGTGTTCACTCCTTCATGTGTTCACTCCTTCATGTGTCCACTTCTTCATGTGTTCACTTCTTCATGTGTCCACTCCTTCATGTGTTCACTCCTCCATGTATTCACTTCATGTGTTCACTTCTTCATGTGTTAACTTCTTCATGTGTTCACTCCTTCATGTGTTCACTTCTTCATGTGTTCACTCCTTCTTGTCTCCACTCCTTCATGTCTCCACTTCTTCATGTCTTCACTCCTTCATGTCTTCACTCCTTCATGTGTTCACTCCTTCATGTGTTCACTTCTTCATGTGTCCACTCCTTCATGTCTTCACTCCTTCATGTGTTCACTCCTTCATGTGTTCACTCCTTCTTGTCTCCACTCCCTCATATCTTCACTCCTTCATGTGTTCACTCCTTCATGTGTTCACTCCTTCTTGTCTCCACTCCCTCATGTCTTCACTCCTTCATGTGTTCACTCCTTCATGTGTTCACTCCTTCTTGTCTCCACTCCTTCATGTGTTCACTCCTTCATGTGTTCACTCCTTCATGTGTTCACTCCTTCTTGTCTCCACTCCCTCATGTCTTCACTCCTTCATGTGTTCACTCCTTCATGTCTCCACTCCTTCATGTGTTAACTCCTTCATGTGTCCACTTCTTCATGTGTTCACTCCTTCATGTGTTCACTCCTTTATGTGTTCACTCCTTCATGTGTTCATTGCTTCATGTCTTCACTCCTTCATGTGTTCACTCCTTCATGTGTCCACTTCTTCATGTGTTCACTCCTTCATGTGTTCACTCCTTCATGCCTCCACTCCTTCATGTGTTCACTCCTTCATGTGTCCACTTCTTCATGTGTTCACTCCTTCATGTGTTCACTCCTTTATGTGTTCACTCCTTCATGTGTTCACTGCTTCATGTCTTCACTCCTTCATGTGTTCACTCCTTCATGTTTCCACTCCTTCATGTGTTCACTCCTTCATGTGTCCACTTCTTCATGTGTTCACTCCTTCATGTGTCCACTCCTTCATGTGTTCACTCCTCCATGTGTTCACTTCATGTGTTCACTTCTTCATGTGTTCACTTCTTCATGTGTTCACTCCTTCATGTGTTCACTTCTTCATGTGTTCACTCCTTTATGTGTTCACTCCTTCATGTGTTCACTGCTTCATGTCTTCACTCCTTCATGTGTTCACTCCTTCATGTTTCCACTCCTTCATGTGTTCACTCCTTCATGTGTCCACTTCTTCATGTGTTCACTCCTTCATGTGTTCACTCCTTCTTGTCTCCACTCCTTCATGTGTTCACTCCTTCATGTGTCCACTTCTTCATGTGTTCACTCCTCCATGTGTTCACTTCATGTGTTCACTTCTTCATGTGTTCACTTCATGTGTTCACTCCTTCATGTGTTCACTCCTTCATGTGTCCACTTCTTCATGTGTTCACTCCTTCATGTGTTCACTCCTTTATGTGTTCACTCCTTCATGTGTTCACTGCTTCATGTCTTCACTCCTTCATGTGTTCACTCCTTCATGTGTCCACTTCTTCATGTGTTCACTCCTTCATGTGTTCACTCCTTCATGCCTCCACTCCTTCATGTGTTCACTCCTTCATGTGTCCACTTCTTCATGTGTTCACTCCTTCATGTGTTCACTCCTTTATGTGTTCACTCCTTCATGTGTTCACTGCTTCATGTCTTCACTCCTTCATGTGTTCACTCCTTCATGTTTCCACTCCTTCATGTGTTCACTCCTTCATGTGTCCACTTCTTCATGTGTTCACTCCTTCATGTGTCCACTCCTTCATGTGTTCACTCCTCCATGTGTTCACTTCATGTGTTCACTTCTTCATGTGTTCACTTCTTCATGTGTTCACTCCTTCATGTGTTCACTTCTTCATGTGTTCACTCCTTTATGTGTTCACTCCTTCATGTGTTCACTGCTTCATGTCTTCACTCCTTCATGTGTTCACTCCTTCATGTTTCCACTCCTTCATGTGTTCACTCCTTCATGTGTCCACTTCTTCATGTGTTCACTCCTTCATGTGTCCACTCCTTCATGTGTTCACTCCTCCATGTGTTCACTTCATGTGTTCACTTCTTCATGTGTTCACTTCTTCATGTGTTCACTCCTTCATGTGTTCACTTCTTCATGTGTTCACTCCTTTATGTGTTCACTCCTTCATGTGTTCACTGCTTCATGTCTTCACTCCTTCATGTGTTCACTCCTTCATGTTTCCACTCCTTCATGTGTTCACTCCTTCATGTGTCCACTTCTTCATGTGTTCACTCCTTCATGTGTCCACTCCTTCATGTGTTCACTCCTCCATGTGTTCACTTCATGTGTTCACTTCTTCATGTGTTCACTTCTTCATGTGTTCACTCCTTCATGTGTTCACTTCTTCATGTGTTCACTCCTTTATGTGTTCACTCCTTCATGTGTTCACTGCTTCATGTGTTCACTTCATGTGTTCACTCCTTCATGTGTTCACTCCTTCATGTGTTCACTCCTTCATGTGTCCACTTCTTCATGTGTTCACTCCTTCATGTGTCCACTCCTTCATGTGTTCACTCCTCCATGTGTTCACTTCATGTGTTCACTTCTTCATGTGTTCACTCCTTCATGTGTTCACTTCTTCATGTGTTCACTCCTTTATGTGTTCACTCCTTCATGTGTTCACTGCTTCATGTCTTCACTCCTTCATGTGTTCACTCCTTCATGTTTCCACTCCTTCATGTGTTCACTCCTTCATGTGTCCACTTCTTCATGTGTTCACTCCTTCATGTGTTCACTCCTTCTTGTCTCCACTCCTTCATGTGTTCACTCCTTCATGTGTCCACTCCTTCATGTGTTCACTCCTCCATGTGTTCACTTCAT